>NW_017675096.1:0-56604 GCF_001879085.1 Nicotiana attenuata
CTATTTTTGGGTTTGATGAAAGACCCTCCTTTAAACCCTCAATTTCGACCCCTTTTATTCTAGTTAACTGATTCACCTACCTTGTCTGCTGTGGTACTTTATTCTTAATGAACCATTCCCTTAATTGGAGTTTTCTTAACATAGCCCTAATTGCTTACCCTATACATACCGAATTCGAATTTTTCCTTATTAGTCATACACGAATTTCTTTCCTTAACTATCACTTGTTCCTACCGTTTGAATTAATTCCCTTAACTTAAGGAAGTACTTGTCCTTATTTTGCTCTAATTGATTCTGAGTTCCTTAATTACTATGCTACTATGATTTTTACCTTATTTTTATCTAATTTCGAACTACTATATATACATTCTCCTTCATTAACACAAAGACGAACACTTTGATTCAAAAAACTCTCTCTCACTCAAAAGCTTTCTGCTATCTTTCTTTGGTTACTTGCACCTATTCTAAGTTAGCCGGCTGCAAGCCAAGGCTAACTATTGTGCTCTCCTGCTCCTTCACTTTTGTTTATTGTCCTCTTTACTGGTATGTTCTAGTTTCAATTCAAGTTCCAACAATAATATCGTTCTTTTATTGCTTCAGTTCATCCTGTTTCTAGTTTGCTTCTACTTATGGTTTTGCTGTGAAACTTGCAGTTAATATGATTACATAATTAGCATATTATTAAACCCCCCCCCCCCCTTTTTTTTAGGATCAGTATGAGCATGTTACCCCCTTTATGTAGTCTGTTTTGCACTATCTAGTTTCTAGTATGGATCCCCTCTATGTAGTCTGCACTCTTGACTTGTATGGTTCTGGAATTGGTCTTAAATCATATGGATCCTATGCTAAACCCCCTTAAACATTGCTGGTTCTGTGACTTTATATTTGATCAGTTGTGTTTGAGCATGTCTATACCAATTCCTAAGACCTTGCTTGTTATGTGTTTACAATCATGTGGTCTATGTGTCCCCAATCCCCATCACCCTTGTGTGTAGGTTCTTTCCTTCTATTTTGGTCCTGTGAATATTACTGATGTGGTTTTATACTCCCTGTTTGATTTATTGTTGCTTGATCATGTAACTCTCTCTTTTTAAAGTTGTTTATTGCATGATTCCCTCTTTACTCCACAAATCATTTCAAACAAATCTCTTTAACACTATTTTCTTACTAAAACCCTTTCAAAACTATGTCAAGCACTCTCACTCTATTCTTACGTCCCTAAGTTCTGCCCCCTCCAGTGTGTGTACTGCCTTGGGATACTTTTATGAACCCTCTGAACTCTGGCACACTGTGGCTGGCCCTTCAACACTGCACTTATTCAATTTGGTTACCAAATCTAGGTGTAAGCACTGCCCGGGATCCTTGAGATCCTTAAGGAACTTTGATGCACCTGGACTATGACATTGTCTATGGAATTTGGGCATTTGAGGCTATTGAAGGCTTTGGAAACCTGGGCCTAACTGAAGGCTCCCTATAGAATAACTTCTTATTTTCTTATTTGCTTATGTAATTCATTCATATGGTCTGTAATAATTTATAAACGAATATTGGGGTAATTAGTGAAAAGGAATGGGTAGTTACATATTTGTGGGGTAATGCGGGTAGAATCCATGCCAATAGGATTTTACTATGCTTGCCTTTCCATGTTAGAAATCATGTTTATAAGTCTTAAAATCAGTTTTGCAAGTAGATGCCATGCCTATAGGATATAATGTAACCCGACTTCTATTACGACAAGTGTTGCATGTTTTTATTATTTGACATCATGCCTGCAAAGTTGCTGAAATCAGTGTTTAACAACTAGATATCGTTCCTATGAGGAATGTCACCAGAAATTCTGCCTAAACTAGTTTAATCTAGTCAATCCAGTCCGCGTACAGTCACTTCGAAACTGGTTTAATTAAGGGTTTATTTTCCCTGAAACGAGTTCTTTCAAAACTGGTTTAATCTATCATTAGACAGCATGCCTATAGGGATTAAAAAGTCCGTTTTAAAAACCTGCCTCGTTTCACTATATAAAATACAGCCATCTGTATGCCGCATATAGGCAAGCCTGTAGGACGTTTTCGAATCTTGCAACCCTGAAATCGTTTCTGTGACTTAATGTTCTTCGGGTTCAACAGTTTTTTTTTTAAAATCAGTAGGCAATTGACAGGGCTTTACTTCTGAGTTTATAAAAAATAAACTGCTTGTCTTCTGTGTGTTCATTTAGACATCCTGCCTTAGGATACTGTTTAACAAAAGGGCTTTTATTTGTGTTTGGGTCATGCTGTTATATGCTTTACTTGTGGAGGTAAATTGAGCCGCTTATTTGCTCCTTCCTGTTCTTGTTTGCTAAGAGTCCTATGTGTTATTGCTTGTCACCTTAGTATTTTCACCTTTTAAACCTTCAGGGTCTGTCTAGAACCACCTATAGGTAGAGGTTCTAAATCCCTCCAGGACCATTAAGAAGGGACGGGTAGCAGCACACAATAGAGATCGCTGGCCAACACTCACTTTGCATGACCACTAAGGGGATGGAAAGGGTAGATATGGATATGATGACCGATGCGCTAATGCCACACGTAGCCCTTTCTAAGGACTGATTACTGGGCATTGTACTGATGTGATCCTATAGGCTAACCAACCTAGGACCTCTCTCTCCCAAATCATCTTTACTTGAAAACTTTACTTCCCCTTTTTTATGCACCCAACTTGTTTAAATTCTTGTTTTATTATTTGAGTTATACAATGCCCAACATGCTCTACTTGCAATTATTTGCTTCAACTGTTTATTTTGTTAATGGACTAATTTGTAAGTATAAGTTCGGCCGGGACCCACAGTTATGGATCAAGAGAGGTGCCTAATACCTTCCCCTCGAGGTTATTTCGAGCCCTTACCCTAATCTCTGGTAATGCAAACCAATCTAAGAGTTAATCGCTCTAGGTGCCCTAGCGCACCATAATCTGTTAGGTGGCGACTCTTCAAATACCCAATTCCCAAAGGGAAAAGAGTTATTACCCCCATGAATGTCAAAACCTCCCCGCGAGGATGGAAAAAGGGGGCGCGACAGTTGGCATCTTCCCGATTGTCTCAAAACCCGGTATGGGGCAGGTGGTAGGCATGTACACAATCTCTTCAACGGGAAGCCAACCCAGTGTCCACTCTATTTGTCCTACAGTTATGGAACGAAGGCGGGATATCCAATCTCCGACCCCTTTTGGAATTTTGAACCTAGAGACCCTTGTACCAAACTTCTCGATGTAGCTTTTTCCTGTAGAACCGTAGTTCATGTATCGAGGACGATGACAAAGGTGCTCAATCATCCACATTTGTAGCAACAAATTGCACCCCTAGAAAAAATCTACTCCGGCTTTGCAAGCGGTAAGAGCTCGAAATACATCAAATACTATCATAGGTGCGAGGGTGCTTTTGGCTTTGGTAGTCAACACCTTGACGACCCCAGCCACCCGTAAATCAATATTCTCGTCCTTCCTAGGAAACACTAGAAGACCTAAGAATTCCACCATGAAAGGAAGCATCTATGCTCTTCCCACTTTGATTGGTTCCCTTTACTACAGATTCCACTTTTCGGGTCTTCAAATCCTCATACATGCCCATACTGCTGGCATATGAAGTGTAGAGTGGAAAATCCACCTGCCAAATCTGCATACTGGACCTGCCAGCTTATTTTTAGTAAGTCCAGGAACTTGTGGGGAGTGACGGCTCTTGGAGCGACCAGGTATTTATGTCTTAAACCCTCTGTACTCCCAGCATAACCCGCTATCTCCTCCAAGGTAGGTGTAAGTTCGAAGTCCGAGAAATGCAGAACGTTGTGAGTTGGGTCCCAAAAGGTCACCAATGCTTTTATTATGTCACCCCTAGGATTAATCTTCAATAATCCGGTGAGTCCCTCCAGGTAATGGTTGACCGTGTCTCGTCCTTGTTCACCCAAATCTTCCTACCACATATGAAGTGCCAACGGAATTTTAGTCATAACCTTCATCGGCAGATTTTGACTCGTACTCATTCTGCACATTTAGATTAGGGTGATTGGTTTAAAACAAAGTGAGTTTTATTTAAAAGCTGATAAAAAGATTCATTTTGCAAAAAATTCAAATAAATCAAGGCTACTTTTGCAAATATGGCCCTTCAGAACTTCAAAAGGGAAGATTTAGGACTGTGTTTGCTAGGTGGCCAAAATTTGACAAAGAAACGTCGATGGCTATTCTTGCAAAAACAGCCTTCCGGCGTCCCGTTGGGACACTTGGCTATTTAGACAAAAACGGCATCACCCACTTTATTTACGACAAAAATGACGACACTTCATATTTTTGGTTATTTTTGCAAAAGCGGGGCTGGACCCGATGAGGGTTTCCTACGTATCCCACATCCGGTGAGAATCAAACCCGCGTAGTTCAGTCAATTTTGACGCAACAAGAAAATACGAACCATTTTGGAATGACCTCCCTTTATCTTTTCTCTTCTTTTTTTTTCAAAATTTCGGCAGAGTTTCGGGTTGTTTTGAACACCATTTATGGGAAACGAATGAATTTCTCTATCCTACCTTAATCTAGGTTTTCCTTTGATTTTCTTCCCTAATCTAAGAGTCGGTAAACATGCAAGCCGAAACAAATAAATGCACAAATAGCATGTAAAACTGCATCAGGATGGTCTTTTAATTTCGGGTACACCTGTCCTAGACGGACCCAACCCCTGTGTTGAGTCCCCAGAGTCAAATGCACATGATGCAAACAAGCGTTCCTACTAGGGATCCGACATGAGGCTGTGTTATTCTAGGTTTAAAACCTGGGTGTATTGTTCTAGACCTTGCTTACCCGAGCGGACAACTCGAGCCGGGGAGGGGGCAGCGTACCGGTAACCAAAAGATCATCCGGCTTTGCAACTTGTCTGAATCGTTCTAAATTAGGATATGACACTAATAGAAAAGAACTCACACCAGCATGAACTTCCCAGAAGATTAGAAGAGAAGGGTTTCGCAACAGTTTATATACAGTCCAAACAATATCGAAGTGGTAAAAAGTGGCATTTAGCACATTAGGTGAAGCATGTAACAAAAATCATATAATAAAAGCCAAATATAACAGTTATTCTAAGCTCTAATTCTTGAACCCTGAACCAGAAGTTCTGGGTTCTTATCCCCAGCAGAGTCACCAGAGCTGTCACACCTCCTTTTTTACCCGAACGGATATAAGGGAGTTTTTCCAATTAAAGTGACATTAATCGAAATAGGATTATTTTATTTATTTGGAGTCGCCACTTAGGATATTTATTATGGTTTCCCAAGTCACCGGTTTATTTTAAATCCCAAATCGAGGAAATTTGACTTTATTTAAAAGTCTGCGAAGCAAGAAAACTAGGTAAAGAATTCTGTTAACCCGGGAGAAGGTGTTAGGCATTCCCGGGTTCCGTGGTTCTAGCACGGTCGCTTAACTATAAATAATTGACCTAGTTATCTTATTGACTACATGTTTTGAACCTATTGTGCATTTTTAGCCTTATAAGCGCTTTTAATTATATTAACCACTTTTTAGGATTTATGGAATTATTTCTTGAACAAGTTACGATTGTCATATACTTGTTTGTTTTTGTACACGCTGCAAATCGTGTCATGGGAACCGTACCCACAATTTACAATATGTGTATTTTTTATTATTGTTTGGAGTTGTTATGATCGGGTTACATGAAATGCACACCCGAATTTGGGAATTATGTATCATAACTATGTCACGGGAACCGTACCCATAGTCACGATGATTTATTAATCGCGCCTAAAGAAAAACTACGATGTTCAGATTTTCCTAAGCTAATTTGATTGTTATGAGCATCTGCAGCAGTATCTAATGATGAAAGTTTCCAACTATCTTTGGGAAAATCTAGCTTTGATGGTTACAAGCCCAAAACATAAGATGAAACAACCCAAATGGCTATTTGGTCAAGGCTGGCCCAGTCACTACCCTTAAATGACTGGGCCTATTACGAGATGGTGTTTGATGCCAATAAAAATTCAATCCAAAAGCACACATTTGTCCAGAAGCTCAAAGTTCAGTTCATAAAGACCAAAAGACGATTCAAGTTTTAAAATCAATTATGCTGCGTGTGATTTCCAATACATAAAAAGAAATGAACTTATGTTCTAATTCAAAAGGCTAGCCCATAGTTGGGATTAAGCTATTGGGCTTAATGCCTAGGTCCAATGACTTAGGCGCAGACCTGTTTTGGGTCAATACCCAAACTGGGCCAAACCAACAAGTCTGGCCCAAACGGAATCAAAAGGTAGGGTTTGGTTTTAACATTTAGCCCCATAGCCTAAACCATTTTAATATCATGCTGACATTACAAAATACAATAACAAAATGACTACTAATAAATTGCTAAGAGTAGTGGTTTTAATCACAATACACGAATTCAGAACTTAATTAATTGTAATGCATCAGGTAAAAAGGGCTTTAAAAAATCAAAAAATTACATTGTGATCCATTAATACATAAACTACTATATTAATAACTAATCTATTACATCAGAATTCTATTTTTTGAAAAGAATACATCAACTAATTCTATTACAATATCTGGAAAGATTAATAGCATAGTGAACTCTTACCCTTTTTGGATATAACTGATCCAACCAAAGCTCAGTTCACCACATAGAGCCACCAATTTCAGCATAAATAGCAATAGCCAAATTCCAACTTTTGGCTTTAAAACATGCTGATTTGGCCAACTAGTGACCAAATTCACAAGTTATAGCCCATAGTCAACATGACCTCAAGCAAAACACTATGTTATTATCATGTGAGCAGAAGAAGAAAGAAAAACAACTTCAGCAATCAATGTTCAGAATCAGTATAAAATTTCAACTAAAAATTTCAAACATGGCCATTTTTAAGAGGGAATTACAAGTATTAGTATACCAAACAAGGTGTTCATACTAGTTCATTTCTATCCTTAAACTCACATAGCAACAAATTAATTAGGTCTATGACAATGTAATCAATCACTACACGAAATGACACTTATTCATCACATGTAATTGCATCTTTGTTGATATTATAACATTCCAAAAAGGTAGTACATCAAGAGAGGTAAAATCAGTACCTTAACAACAGCAAAAACCAGAAGTAAACAGGTGAAATGCTGGCTGAAACTGGGAGCAGCAACCAAAACTAAATCGCAGCAGTGAGGAATCAACCCAGAAACCAAAGGACCAGAACTTAAATTTCTCAGAGATCCGAGAATTTGAGAAAAATAGCCTAAAAATCTAACTAGGAAAACTGATGCTTTTTTCCAGAAAGTTTTAGGAAATTTTCTCTTTGTATTCAGAACTTTTAGGTGACGATTTTCTAATGAAAAATCTCTCCAGAATGAGGAAGTAACTATTCCTTTTGTAGGGTATACCAAAACAGCATCAAAAAGGCATATTCTACCCTAAATTCCCTAACTGTCAGATAGTACAGCATATTTGGACAGCTGTCTGTCCTTTTTCAGCAAAATTCAGGGACAACTGTCCAATACTAGACTTTCCTGATATTTTTCTTATTGTAAATTCTCAATTTTACCCTTTCAATTACTAATTATTTCAGCTATACCCTATGTTCTGATCCTATTTTGATTTAGAACTCCTCTTAGGACCTTCTAGAACCAACTAGGTGGTTCTACATTAGGGTTCCTAAACTTGTTTCAATTGTCCTTTTTAATTCTAAAAGTTTTAGGCTTAAGGGTATCTAGGGTTTAATTCAAACAATTTAAACCCTATTAGCAAATTAACAAGTTCACCTAATTAACCCTAAACAAGAACACTGAATATAAACTTGTATCTAAAAGAGTAACAAAACAAAACAGAATGTCGATGCAAAGAAAACCTAGAATTTAACCTAATCAATTTGCAAATAAAACAAATTAATCAACTAAGCTAATGTTTCTAATAGCTAATCAGAAACAGGCCCAATAGATTGTTAATTAACTTTTGGGACTTGAGTAAAACCATTCTAATCAACTTAAAATAAAAAATAAATATAAACAAACAAACATAAGAGAGAAACAACCAGAAACATGGAGAAGAACAGGACAGTCATGCAATTTATCAAAGATCTAAACGTTAACCCTAATTAACCTAAATCTTATGCAATCGAAATTAAGCTTCAGGTAATTTATAAAATTTAGCATGTTTCAATTGACTTAAACAAACTGATGCAAACAGACAAGATCAAACAGTCAAGAAAGAGAGAGAAAAAAAATCTAACATTGCAATTACCTAAATCATGCAGGCTGAACAAGAAACTGCACATGAAAGAGAACAAAAGGATAAAAATAAACAGAAAAGGAAAAGAAATTACCTAAAGTTTGTGTTAGGAATGGACCAGTCAAAGTCGACCAATTTTAACGGGGAAAACATGAACTTAGACGACCATTAATCAACTGTTCTTAACAAGAACTCGATTAATGGAAATCTTGGGTTCAAACGACCCAAAACTGACCAAGAATCAGAAAGGAGAAATTAGGGTTTTGGGGATCTTAGATCTAATATTCGAGCGATTCTGGGCTTGTTTGAAAGGAGCTATGGTGATATATGGAAAGAGGAAGAGGAGACGGTTATGGGATGTTAATTTGGTAAGGTTTGGAGGTGGTCCGCTGCCGTGAGGCGATTTCCGGTCGGCGGACCACGACGGAGACGGTGGGGATTATAAGGGCGGCTAGGGTTTCATTATAGAGAGATGTGAGAGGGAAGTGAGACAGGTCTCTAAGGTTTGTGGGGGGTGGCTTCGGGCAGTTATAAGGGATTTAGGAGATCAATTGTGAGCCGTTGGATCAAGGGGATCCAACGGCTGGGATTCGATGGGGGTCAAACAGTGTTGTTTCGGGCAATGGGGAGACGGATCGGGTATGGAGAGAGTTTGGCCTGAGGTTTGAACGGATATTAAATGGCAACTGGGCCACTAATTTTCAATTTTGGGTGGCCCAATTAATTTCCAGCCCTTTCTTTTGTTCTCTTTTCTTTTTTCTTCCTTTTTCTTTAATTTAAAAATCCTAACTAAATTAAGTAAATCCTAAATTTAATCCTAAATTAATCTAAATTATAAAATTAAGCTAATCATCTATTTATACTATTTACCAATTAATTTATCCTAAATTAATAAAGAGGGAATTACTAATCTAAAATTAAAACTAAAAATGCAGAAAATGAATGACTTTTTTGTGATTTTTATTTTAATAAGGCAATTAATTAACCAATTAACCATAAAATGTGAACATGAAATCTAATATGCAATGCATGATATTTTTGATATTTTGGAGGATTTTTCATGATTTTAACAGAATTAAACGTGCACAAGAAATGCAAACAAATAATAAAAACCTACAAAAATCCTATAAAATTGAAAACAAATTTAAAAAATCTATTTTTTTTATTTTGTAGGAGTATTTCTAATAGGGCAAAAATTACATGCTCACAACGAGTTCACTCGTACCAAAATTAATCAAATCCAATATCAAAATCCCAATCAAAACTCAAAATTTTGGTAGAAGAACTTTTCAACTTTTTTTGCAAATGTCTCAACCCAAATCCTTAATAAAATGATGAAATCAACTATAGATTAATGGAATATAACCATAAATGAGTTAAGAGTCATTAACCAAAAGATTCCTCCGAAAATCCCCCAAATTATCGCCTATATCCGAGCTCTCAAAGTCCCAAAATGAAAATGGGATAAACAGACTCTAACTTGGCCTTTTCTGCCCAGCGATCTCGCTTCTACGAGGGGGTTCACAACTTCTGTGGTTCCGCACCTGCGGAAAAACCATCATGGGTGCGTACTTAACTTAAGCCCAAAATTCCTCTTCTGCGAGCGATGGGCCGCACATGCGCGCCTGCTTCTGCGGAGAAATTTCTGCTTCTGCGATCCTCAAGTTCCCAGGTCTTCCACTTCTGCGATCAGTCTTCCGCAGAAGCGACACCGCTAAGGCGGCCTTCATGTCGCATCATGCGACCACTGGCCATTTCCCCAGCCCCGCATCTGCACCCAATTGCTCTCTTTTGCGGGCTCGCACCTGCGGACAATCTTGTGCATGTGCGATTACACCAGAACTGGTGCCTTCAGCCATTCTCCTAAATCCAAATTTGATTCGTTAACCATCCAGATTCCACCCGAGGCCCCCGGGACCTCAACCAAATATACCAACAAGTCCTAAAACACCATACGAACTTATTCGAGCCCTCAAATCACATCAAACAACAATAAAAACATGAATCACACTCCAATTCAACCATAATGAACTTTGAAACTTCAACTTCTACAACTGATGCCGAAATCTATCAAATCACGTCTGATTGACCTCAAATTTTGCACACAAGTCATATTTTATATTACGGACTTACTCCAACTTCCGAAATCGGAATCCGACCCCGATATCAAAAATTCCACTTCCAGTCAAACTTCCCAAAAATTCAACAATCTCCATTTCAAGCCTAATTCAGCTACGGACCTCCAAATCACAATCCAGACACGCTCCTAAGTATAAAATCACCCAACGGAGCTTACGGAACTAACGAAACTCCATTCAAGAGCCGTCTTCACATAGTTCCAACTACAGTTTAAAATTCTAGAATTAAAGGTTCCATTTTAGGGACTAAGTGTCCCAAATCACTCTGAAACCACGAACAAAACCTCCTGGCAAGTCACATAAGCAGAAAAGATACAGGGGAAGCAGTAAATAGGGGATCAGGGCTAATACTCTGAAAACGACCGGCCGGGTCGTCACCCCCGTTTAAAACAATCATTCATCCTCGAATGAGAATAGACACATACCTGAAGTGGTGAAAAGATGAGGATAACGGCTGCGCATATCATGCTCGGTCTCCCAAGTCGCCTCATCGACCAGCTGACCCCTCCACTGAATCTTTACTTAAGCAATATTCTTTGACCTCAGCTTTCGAACCTGCCTGTCCATAATAGCCACCGACTCCTCAACATAAGATAAATCCTTGTCCAACTGGACTGAGCTGAAATCCAACACATGAGACAAATCGCCGTGATATTTCCGGAGCATAGAAACATGGAATATTGATGAACTCCTGCTAGACTGGGAGGCAAGGCAAGCTCATAAGCAACCTCCCCAACTCGTCGCAACAACTCGAATGGGCCAATAAAACTTGGGCTCAGCTTGTCCTTCTTCCAAACCTCATAACAGCCTTCATGGGAGAAACCAAGAGTAAGACCCGCTCTCCAACCATGAATGCCACATCGCGAACCTTTCGATCCGCATAACTCTTCTGTCTGGACTGGGCTGCGCGAAGTCAATCCTGAATCACCTTAACTTTCTCCAAAGCATCTTGAACCGAGTCTGTACCCAATAGCCTATCCTCACCCGGCTCAAACCAACCCACTGGAGACCGACACCGCCTACCATACAGAACCTCATACGGTGCCATCTGAATGCTCGACTGATAACTGTTGTTGTAGGCAAACTCCGCAAGTGGCAAGAACTGGTCCCAAGAACCTCCAAACTCCATCACACACGCACGGAGCATATCCTCTAGTATCTGAATAGTGCACTTGGATTGTTCGTCCATCTGAGGGTGAAATGTTATGCTCAACTCAACCCGAGTACCTAACTCATGTTGTACGGCCCTCCAGAACCGTGATGTAAACTGCGTACCCCAGTCAGAGATGATAGATACCGGCATGCCATGAAGCCTGACAGTCTCGTGGATATAAACTCGAGCCAGCTGCTCGAAAGAATAAGTAATCATCCCAAGAATGAAATGAGGTGACTTGGTCAGCCTATCCACAATCACCCAAAATGCATCAAACTTCCGCTGAGTCCGTGGAAACCCAACAATAAAATCCATAGTGATTCGCTCCCATTTCCACTCTAGAATCTATATCTTCTGAAGCAACTCACCTGGCAGGTGATATTCACACTTCACCTGCTGGCAATTTAGACACCAAGCTACATATTCCACTATGCCCTTCTTCATTCTCCTCCACCAATGATGTTGCCTCAAGTCCTGATACATCTTACACGGAAGAATGGAGTACCGTGAGTTGTGAGCCTCCTGGAGAATCAACTCATGCAATCAATCTACATTGGGCACACATAGCCTTCCTTGCATCCTCAATGCACAATCATCTCCAATAGTGACCTCCTTAGCATCACCGTGCTGAACCGTGTCCTTAAGGACAAGCAGATGGGGGTCATCATACTAGCGCTCCCTGATATGATTATAAAGAAAAGACTGGGAGATCACACAAGCCAAAACTCGACTCGGCTCAGAAATATCTAATCTAACAAACTGATCATCCAAGGCCAACAGCCTGTCTGTTGCTGGTAGATATGCTAAGCTCCCCGAACTCCCCGCCCTGCGACTCAAGGCGTCGGGTACCATATTGGCCTTCCCCGGATGGCATAGAATAATGATGTTATAATCCTTAAGCATCTCAAACCACCTCCGCTGATGCAAGTTAAGATCCTTCTGCTTAAACAAATGCTGCAAACTCCGTGATCAGTGTAGATCTCACAAGGGACACTGTACGAATAGTCCCACCAAATCTTCAAGGCATGAACAATAGTTGCTAACTCAAGGTCATGGACAGGATAGTTCTTTTCATGCACCTTCAGCTGTCTGGACGCGTAGGTAATTACCCTACGGTCCTGCATCAAAACCGCACTGAGACCATCCCGCGATGCATCACAATATACAGTATAAGACCCCGAACCTGTAGGCAATACCAATACTGGGCTGCAGTCAAATTTGTCTTGAGCTTTTGAAAGCTCTCCTCACACTCCTCTATCCACCTGAACTGAGCACCCTTCTGGGTTAGCCTGGTCATAGGTGCTGCAATAGATGAGAAACCCTCTACAATTTGACGCTAATACCCCGCCAAACCAAGAAAACTACAGATCTCCGTAGCTGAGGACGGTCTAGCCAACTCTACACTGCTTCAACCTTCTTTGGATCCACCTTGATCCCCTCAATTGACACTACGTGACCCAAAAACGCCACTGAATCTAACCAGAACTCACACTTTGAGAATTTTGCATATAACTTCTTTTCTCTCAAGATCTGAAGCACATCCTCAGATGCTGCTCATGATCCTCCCGACTTCGGGAGTACACCAGAATATCATCAATAAACACAATGACAAATGAGTCAAGATAGGGCAGGAATACATTGTGCATGAAATGAATAAATGTTGATGGGGCGTTGGTCAACCCAAATGATATCACAAGGAACTCGTAATGACCATACTGAGTCCTGAAAGCAGTCTTCAGAATATCTGGCTCTCGAATCCTCAACTAATGATAACCTGAACCCAAGTCAATCTTGGAAACCACTCCGGCACCCTGTAACTGATCAAATAGGTCATCAATACGAGGAAATGGATACTTGTTCTTCAGTGTGATTTTGTTCAACTAGCGATAATCAATGCACATACGCATAGAACCATCCTTCTTCTTCACAAACAAGACTGGGGCACCCCAAGGTGACACATTGGGTCGAATGAAGCCCTTATCAAGTAATTCCTGTAGCTGTTCCTTCAAATCAGGAGGAGCCATACGATATGGAGGAATAGAAATGGGATGAGTGCCCAGTAACAAATCAATACCAAAGTCGATATCTCTATCGGGCGGCATGCCCGGAAGATCAACTAGAAATACATCTTGGAAATCCGTCACTACTGGGACTGACTCAACTTTAGGAGTATCAATACTGACATCCCTCAACCATTCGTTAAGCTTTAAGAAATTAAATAACTCTGCTGGAAGTATAATCTAAGGTACCTCTCCACTCTAACCGCGGTAATAATGGCATAGCCAGCATCACTGTCTTGGCGTGAGAATCAAGAATAGCATAATGGGGAGACAACCGGTCCATCAAAACAATAATATCAAAATCTACCATACTAAGCAATAATAAATTGGCTTTGGTCTCAAAACCACTAAGAACAACCAAACACGACCGATACGCACGGTCAACAACAATAGAATCTCCCACAAGTATAGACACATAAACAGGAAAACTCAAAAAATCACGAGATATGCCCAAATATGGGGCAAAATAAGAGGACACATAGGAATAAGTGGAGACTGGATCAAATAAAACCGACGCATCTCTATGACAGACAAAAATAATACCTGTAATGATAGAGTCGGAAGCAACCGCCTCTATATGAGCAAGAAGAGCATGATATCTGGCCTGGCCTCCCCTTCTAGGGCGACGTCTACCTGCCTGACCTCCACCTCGAGTTGTTTGAGTAGGTGGAATGCCAGTTGGTGCTGTAATCATAGCTTGAGGACCTGATGAGGCACGCGGTGCCTGAGAAGTCTGTGGAGGTGCACCCCTCCTAAGTCTGGGGCAATCCTTCACCATATGGCGAGTGTTACCTCACTCGAAACAAGCTCTCGGAGGTATGGCTGCTGTGGCTGGCCCGAGCCAGGTCGACTGGACTGACCACTGAAAGCACCTCGTGTAGGAGGTACACTAGACACTGGCGGTGCATAATAAGGCTCCTAGGGCCTAGGAGTAGCCGAAATATCATTGGCGGTTGGAAGTGCTGAATGAACAGGGCGACTCACATAACCCCTACCATGACGAACTACATCTAGGGCACGGGTGCCACTATAAGTTCTAGACTCTCAAGACCTCTTGTCATCCCTCTCCCGAGCAAGCATACCCTCCACTCTCCTAGCAGTACTCACAACATGCTTGTACGAAATATCCATCTCTAACTCCCGAGCCATGCTAAGCCTAATACTGGGGTGGAGCCCCTCGATAAACCGACGGACCCTCTCTCGAAATGTAGCAACCAAGGCTGGTGCATGCCTAGCCAAATCACTGAAGTGAACCGCATACTCTGACACAGTCATAGCACCCTGGCACAACAGCTCAAACTTTGCGCGCATGCATCTCCGAGACTCTCGGAACATACTCCCTCAAGAACATATCCAAGAACTAAGTCCAAGTAAGTGAAGCTGCCTCAGCCAGACTACCTAACTCATAAGCACGCCATCACTGATAGGCTGCTCCTCTAAGCTGGAAAGCAGTGAAAGAAACCCCCCTCGACTCCGCTACACCCACATTACGGAGGATACGGTGGCAATCCTCAACTAAAACCTAGGCATCCTCTGACTCCAAGCCTCTAAAAGTAGGAGGGTGGTACTTCTTGTACATCTCGAGCCTGAGCTGCTCCTCCTCAGAAGCTGTTGCCCTATCCTCGGGCCAAACTAGGGCTACTGGCTGCATTAGTGTAACCTCTGGAACCTAATCGACTTGAACCCACTGCTTTGGGGTGCGGGCGGCAGGAGTCTGTGCTCCTCCCCTGTCCTAAGATATGGCAGGAGCAAGTGGAATCAACCCTTCCTGAGCTATAGTACCGAACATGCTTAGGAACTGTGAAAGGGTCTTGTAACGACCCAACTAGTCATTTTGAGCATTAGTACTTCGCTCGGTTATTTGACGGCATGAGTAGCTCCGTATGATGTATTATGACTTATGTGAATCCTCGGTGTTTGTTTTTAGGTTATTCAGAATTTGATTTAGAAGAATGATTCTCAACTAGAAGCTCCAAATTTGAAAGGTTTGACCAAGTTTGACTTTTTAGTATTTGACCTCAGATTGGATTTCTGATGGTTCCGTTAGCTCACTTGGGTGATTTTGGACTTCGGAGCGCGTCCAGATTGTGATTTGGAGGTCCGTAGTGGAATTTGGCTTGAAATGGCGAAAGATGGAATTTTAGGAAGTTTAACCGGGAGTGAACTTTTTGAAATCGGGATCAGATTCTGATTCCGGAAGTTGGACCAGGTCCGTAATGTCAAGTGTGACGTGTGTGCAAAATCTAAGGTCAATCGGGCGTGATTTGATAGGTTCCGATATCAGTTGTGGAAGTTGAAATTTCAAAGTTCAATGATTTTGGATTGTGGTGTGATTCGTCATTTTGATGTTGTTATGTGTGTTTTGAGGCTTCAAGTAGGTCCGTGTCATGCTATGGGACTTGTTGGTATATTTGGTCGGGGTCCCGAGTTGCTAGGGTGAGTTTCGGACAAGGTTCGGATCATTTTCATTTAATGTTGCATTGCTGATGATTTCTGGTTCTGGTATGATCGCACCTGCGGCTAGTTTGCGCAGGGCGATGGCCGTAGATGCGAGTTTTCATTGAGGAGTGATTTTTGCAGGTGCGGAGGTATTTATGCAGAAGCGCGACCGAAGATGCAGTCATGGCCATCGTAGAAGCAGATTTTGTCGCAAATGCGAGCCCTTTTCCACAAAAGCGAAGGCCGCAGATGCGGCCACTTATCCGCAGATGCAAAAGTGCTGGGCAGCATTATAAAAATCGAGGGTTTTGTTCTTTCTTCATATTTTGAGATGTGGGACTCGGATTGAAGCGATTTTTGGAGAAAATTTCATCACAAGGATTGGGGTAAGTGTTCTCTACTCGGTTTTGGTTATAATTCATGAATTCATCTTCATTTTTAGAAACTCGTTGATGAGTTGAAAGAGGAAATTGGGGGTTTTGGCCTAAAGTTTCATACTATGAATTTTTGAGTTTTGAACACCGATTTGGAGTCGGATTTGAGTGAAACTAGCATGGTTGGACTCGTAATTGAATGGGTTGTCGGATTTTGTGAGTTTTGTCGAGTTTCGAGGCATGGGCCCGGGTGTGATTCTTTGCTCGATTTGGGATTTCATATAGAATTCGATCTTTATCATTTGTAATAGTTCCCTTGTGCTTTATCTGATGTATTTGTGTTCTTTTTGGATAGTTTTGAGCCGTTCAGAGGTCACTACGCGCGTGATGGCATTCTTCGTGCATCGCTTGGCTTGCTCGGCAATGGAATTGGCTTGTGTAAGATAAGTAACTCAGCTAAACTTAGTGCTGAGGGTATGAAACCCGATTACGTGTTGTGTGATTAGTATTGAGGTGACGCACATGCTAGGTGACGGGCGTGTAGGCGTGCACCTAGTGAATTGTGGCTCTGTTGTTTCCTTAGCACTGTTTAGTAGCCCTAGTTTGTTGATATCTGTGTTTTCACCATATGATAAAATAATTGAGCTATTATTCCTGCTAGATATCATGTTTAGGCTTTTTGCTGATATTTTGCTGGGACCTATAGTGGTCGTTTTTTGCTGTCATTTCACTGATTTCATTGATATTTTGTACTCACTCATATTCATGCATTCGTATCATATCTGAGTCTCAGTTATTATTTATTGATACATCATATCATTGTTGACGGGCTGGTTACATGACATTGAGAGCCCGAGAGACTGGAAAGATTGATGACTCAGTGAGGCCGAGGGCATGATAGTGAGGATATTTATGGGATTGGACTGCACGCCGCAACATGTTTTGTTGATTTATGCTTTTGTCAGGCCGAGGGCCTGATTGATTTATTCAATGATTGGCTTGTTATAGCGCTTGGGCTGAAGGAGCCCCTCCAGAGTTTGCACAACCCCAGTGAGCGCAGGTACCTACAGAGTGCAAGTGCCGAGTGGCGAGCGACGAGGGATTGGGAGGATCGAGTGACTAAGAGGACTGAGTGGCTGTGAGTACAGTGACTGTGAGGACTGAGTGACTGGGAGGACTGAGTTAATTGATACTCTGAGAGGATGCATATGGTTTTATTGTTGAGTCGCATCGCATTTGACATACACATGACATATAGGCATAGAGATCCATTTTTCCTCATGCTGTACGGTATCACGTCATTCATGACTTTTTACACACGTTGATATGTGGTTATAGAGAGGTATTTCACACATGCTATCTGGAAAGAAAATGAAACATCATATTTACTATTGAAAGGATTTTTGGGAAAAAGTTACAGTTTTTCAAACTTACTCATATTTTTAACGATTTCGGTAAAGGATTTGGGCCTTCATTTATATACTTGAAAAGTGGAACTGTTTTCGGAAAACTATGAAAAGGCTGAGCACTTTATCTCTGAGCTATTTCCTTATTTATTTGCTTTACATTGTATGAACTGCTATTAGTTATTGGTGTTGGACCTGACCTATGTTCCAGCTCGTCACTGCTTTCAACCTAAGTTTAGGTTTGTTACTTATTGAGTACATGGGGTTGGTTTTACTCATACTACACTTCCTGCACATTGCATGCAAATTTCAGATGTCGATGTTGATGTGTTCGACGGAAGCTGGATTGGAAGATGTACCTGCGTCCTGATTGTAGCTGCCTCTTGTTCATGGTAACCTTAGATTATATAACTCTGTTTATGTACTTTTCAAACAGAATATGTATTTATTTCCTATCAGTTTTGAAATGTCTACTCTTAGAAGCTTATGATTTATACTACCTGTCCTTGGGAAATGTATAAACTTTAGATAATCTCTTTGTTTAATTATTTTATTAAGTTAAATGGAAATGGAAAATTGTTAATTGGCTTACCTAGCGGGTTGGGTTAGGTGCCATCATGACTAGTGGATTTTAGGTCGTGACAAATTGGTATCAGAGCTCTAGGTTCATAGGTTCTACAAGTCATGAGCAAGTGTCTAGTAGAGTCTTGCGAATCAGTATGATGACGTCCATACCTATCTTCGAGAGGCTACAACACATTTAGGATATACCCCCCGTCCTTCTTTTCCTATCGTGTGGCATCGATTCAGCTTGAAGCGTAATCCTTTGAATTCCTTCCACGTATTCATATACGCACATGAGCGTTCGGTATCAGCTGTGCATCGACGACTTGTGATTCCATGGATGAAGTGCAAGATGTGTTTTCAGTATGCTAATGAAGGGCCAGTCTGGAGGACTTGAGGCTGGGTTTTGACTGTAGCTTGAGCATAGTGATATCGATTGTGTGAGCACGTACCTTTGGACATATATATCCGGTAGTCTCCCTATTGGTGGAATTTATAGTAGGATGGCTATGTAACGAGTATGATGTGACTGCGGGAAGTATTCAGATGGTTTCAATGTGGCGAAAACATTTTGATTGAGATGTAAATTGGTGTTTGATTTATGTCCGTATAATCTCAAGTTATGGGTGTGTTGAAGGATCTTTTTCATGATGTTTGGCTGAGAATTGGAGTAGATCTTTATGTCGTGATATGAGTTCAGACTCAGGAAGATTAAGTGGTTGCGTAATAGTTATGATTGTGGAAAGGTATAGAAAGAAGCCAGTTTGAGGCTAAGTAGTTGGGTTATCTCCTACGGGGTGTCCTGAGGCTGTGTGATCCCTATGTTGTTTTGTTGCAAGTTCTCTTTTACCAGTGAATCATATGTAGTGCAATTTGAGTTTGGATCGTTTGTGGAAGTTGGCTTGACTGCTACGAGGATTAATGCGAGATTTGCAAATGATTTGAGGTATCATATGGATTGTGTTACATGATCTTAGGAAGGATTTAGTTGAATCCTATTGCGGTGTTATGCTAGTATGGGGGTGGCTATTGCAAGTTATCAGATGCTTTATTCCTTGGCTTTGAGCCAAGTGGGGGAGTCTGCTACCGACGGGTTGATTGCACGGTTATGTGTTGTATTGATTTCAGTTTGAGGTATACTGGTGAACTAGTTATGGCTTATAGAGGTTGAGATCGAGGATGACTCGAGTAAAGGAAATTTTGGGTAAGGGTTGTGTTATGTTTTATAGGTATATGAGAAACATTGGATGATTGAGTTGTTATTTGTAAATGATGTAACGTGCATGAGGTAAGGATTCACTTGGTTGCTTAAAAGAGTGGATTATTTCCTTGGGTGTTGTTGTGCTAATGGGGTACAGGTCGTTCGGTTAGTTTGATCAGTTTAATTGAGGTCTGAGTAGAGTGGAAGACTTTCGAGAATGGTTCTAATGGATTCAAGATTTATAGGTAATAATTGGGAATCTTCAAGATGTGTATTCGGCTAGAAACTGAGATTTACATTGGATGGTGTCAAGACTTGTGGCTTTTCTATATCATTGTGGATTCTACATATCAGTATCAGGAAGGTGAAGATAATGGCTTTAGATTTGCAGAAAGTTTCTTCAGAGTAAGCATTTTGGTTATGGCACTTTTGGGATACTTAAGAGGTAATTCAGTGACTTATGAGCCTTAGAGAGGAGTGGTTCTATGCTAAAGTTTGTGGGGCATGATTTGGTTAAGGTTAGTAGTGTTCTAGCAAGGGAAAGTATCAATTTGAAGGCAATTCGGAAGGAACTCGGAGAATCAGGGCAGCTTGGCGACGGGTTGGATCAGCATGGTAACAGATGTGATTGGCTCTTTCGGTTCTTATGATGTAGCGAGTTTCTTTAGGTGTTTTGTGGCGATACTCTCGGGTTTTGATGGCTTGCGTAGTTTGGTTGAGTTAGAGGAATTCAGTCCTGGCGGTGTGGTTAAGTGCAAATGGGTTACAGAGAGTTCTTGATGATTTCTACCACGATTTGAGATGTATATTTCCTACTGGTGTGTGGGACATGTTGCGTATTGTGATTTTCTCCTAAATGAGCTCAAAATAAAAAGTTCTTGGCTAATTGAGTGAGTAGTTTCTTTTGACTCGGAGCGGATTATGAAGTTCTCATATTTTTCATATGATGGCACGGTATATGTGGTGTGATTTGTGGGATGGAGATTTGCATGAGCAAGGTCACAATTCAGTTATGAAGGAGACTAGGCAAATGATATTACTACTTGGTATGGTTTGATGATAGTGTACATTTCAGAAGGGGCAACGTGTTTTGATTTATGGATACTCCATTGGTATTGCGACACTTTCCTAGTTGATCGATTGCTGATATTCAATTTTGTCATGAGGCACGGAAGCATTTTAGAAGTATTCCGCGTGGGATGGTCGCGTGTATGAGATGTATTAAATATTCAGGCGGTGGGGTTGAGATCAAATATGGTGATTTGTATATTATATGGTTTTGGAGACTGGGAGTTCTCATAAATAGGTTATTTCGTGGTTTTGGACTGTGAAGATGTGGGCAAAGCTAGCCAGATGATAGTATGTGTTATGATTCAGTCATGGTGGACTTTCGAAGAGTTATTCATTTATCTATGGGTGACTAGAGCTGATTTGGGGGTCCATTAGTAGGCCCAAGTTGGATGTGTATTCTACACCGAGCCGGATTGATTGACTCCGAACTGCTATTATTGAGGGATACCATTCAGTTGATGTTGAGCTTATTCGTGTTCTGTAACAATCTATGGGTTACTCTTCTATGCTACGAGGAGTTGTGATTCGTTGGCGTATATGCACATACGGTGCGGTTCGTATTTGTAGCTTTATATCTAGGATTTGTAGCGGACGAGTTATTGGGTATTGCAGTGATTGATTGCGCGTTTGGCTAGTTTCTTTCGGATCGATGGTATTGTGTTATTTGCTCTCCGTGGTTATGGTAATGCACTTTGGGTACTTGATGTCGAATCGCGCATGGTTGATGATTTTGAGCAAGGTGGCTTGAGGTATATGGCCATTGGACCAGTGGTTGGATGGGGTCACGCATTGTAGCGGAGTTTTAATGGGTATGAGTCCTTTGTGATTAGATTCGTGTGTTTGGTTATGCGGTATGTGATGGGTTCTTAGCATTGCGTTGTGGTGGTAATGTTAAGCTTGCGGGTACTAGTTCTCTCATCTGAGTCATTTCTCCGTGGTTATGGTAATGCACTTTAGGTACTTGATATCGAATCGCGCATGGTTGATGATTTTGAGCAAGGTGGCTTGAGGTATATGCCATGGACCAGTGGTTGGATGGGGTCACGCATTGTAGCGGAGTTTTAATGGGGTATGATCCTTTGTGATAGATTCGTGTGTTTTGGTTATGCGGTATGTGATGGGTTCTTAGCATTGCGTTGTGGTGGTAATTGTTAAGCTTGCGGGACAGTTCTCTCATCTGAGTCATTTTCTCCGTGGTTATGGTAATGCACTTTAGGTACTTGATATCGAATCGCGCATGGTTGATGATTTTGAGCAAGGTGGCTTGAGGCATATGCCATGGACCAGTGGTTGGATGGGGTCACGCATTGTAGCGGAGTTTTAATGGGGTATGATCCTTTGTGATAGATTCGTGTGTTTTGGTTATGCGGTATGTGATGGGTTCTTAGCATTGCGTTGTGGTGGTAATTGTTAAGCTTGCGGGACAGTTCTCTCATTTGAGTCATTTTCCCTGATCTAAGTACATTTGGAATATTGCTATTTGATGCACGGATTGCACAAGTTGCGGCTTTAGATTGTATTGATGTGTCATGTCAGAGTGGTCATGTTTGATGAGATAGGGTCATTGGATCGGGAATGAATACTATCAGAAATGATTACAGCATTGTTGGAAGAATAATATGGAAAGTCGGCTTAGAAATTTGCTATAGTCCTTGTCGAAGGAGAGAGAGATCCATGACTTGTTGATCTGATGAATGGTTATGAGTTTCTGCGTGTTTCTTTCATCATTGGCAGTATGTGAAGGTGTTAGAACAAGGCTTTGTTCGATAAGAGGGTTATTACCGGCATTGGGTTGTTTTAAGCAACTACTGTGATTAGAAATTATCGCTGTGAGTATTTGAGTTTTGAGGTATATCATGTGATTACATCTTGGGTTACGAATATGGCTTGATACAGCTAGTTCAGAGTTATATAGTGTGTTGATGCGAGATTCTGATCTTATAGAAATTCCGGATGCTGAAAATTAGGTTCTAAGACATATGGGCTAGGTTGGATTAAGAAATTTCAGTCATGTTGTGTTGTTAGACCTATATGGGATAGGTGACATGGGATCACCCCATGGTATGTGCATGGTAAGGTTACACTGCGGTTTGATGGCTTTGGAACAACTTTGGGCACGTTCAAGGACGAACGTATGTTTAAGTGGGGGAGGATGTAATGACCCGACAGGTTATTTTGAGAATTTGCACTTCGATCAGTTGTTTGAGGGCATGAGTAGCTCCGTATGATGTATTATGACTTATGTGAATCCTCGGTTTTAGTTTTTAGGTTATTCGAAATTTGATTTAGAAGAATGATTCTCAGCTATAAGATCCAAATTGGAAAGGTTTGACCAAGTTTGACTTTTTAGTATTTGACCTTGGATTAGATTTCTGATGGTTCTATTAGCTCCTTTGGGTGATTTTGAACTTAGGAGCGCATCCGGATTGTGATTTGGAGGTCCGTAGTGGAATTTGGCTTGAAATGGCGAAAGATGGAATTTTGGGAAGTTTCACCGGGAGTGGACTTTTTGATATCAGGGTCGGATTCCGATTCAGGAAGTTGGAGCAGGTCCATAATGTCAAATGTTACTTGTGTGCAAAATATGAGGTCAATCGGGCATGATTTGATAGGTTCCGGCATTGGTTGTGAAAGTTAAAGTTTCAAAGTTGAATGATTTTGAATTGAGGTGTGATTCGTCGTTTCGATGTTGTTATGTGTGTTTTGAGGCCTCGAGTAGATCCATGTTATGTTATGGGACTTGTTGGTATATTTGTTCGGGGTCTCGAGTGGCTCGGGTGAGTTTCGGACGAGGTTTATATCATTTTCATTTCATGTTGCATTGCTGATGATTTTTGGTTCTGGTAAGACCGCACCTGCGGCCGTTTTGCGTAGGTGCGATGGCTGCAGATGTGAGCCAAGCGTCCCAGATGTGAGTTTTCATTGAGGAGTGAAGGTCCGCAGGTGCGGAGGTATTTGCGCAGAAGCACAACTGCAGATGCGGTCATGGCCATCGCAGAAGCGGCGTCCCTTATCTCCTCGTCTTCGAGGAAGGGTCTTTTCCCTTCTCATTTTTTGGTCGACTGCGAAACCCATCAGGGTTCAAAAATAGTATACTATTACGATGCCCTCGATCGGCGATCGTTCAACAACTGTAAAATAAACTCCATCTTAGTCTACCCGACTTTGACTTTGACTCCTGTCTCGCAAATGCGAGCCCTTCTCCGCAAAAGCGAGGGCCGCAGATGCGACCACTTATCCGCAGAAGAGAAAGTGCCGGGCAGAGTTATAAAAATCGAGGGTTTTGTTCTTTCTTCATATTTTGAGATGTGGGACTCGGATTGAAGCGATTTTTGGAGCAAATTTCATCACAAGGATTGGGGTAAGTGTTCTCTACTCGGTTTTGATTATATTTCATGAATTCATCTTCATTTTTAGTAATTGGTTGATGAATTGAAAGAGGAAATTGGGGGTTTTGGCCTAAAGCTTCATAATATGAATTTTTGAGTTCTGAACACCGATTTGAAGTTGGATTTGAGTGAAACTAGCATGGTTGGACTCGTAATTGAATGGGTTTGTCGGATTTTGTGAGTTTTGTCGAGTTTCGAGGCGTGTGACCGGGTGTGATATTTGGCCGGATTTGGGATTTCATGTAGAATTCGATCTTTATCATTTGTAATAGTTCCTTTGGGCTTTATCTAATGTATTTGAGTTCCTTTTGGCTAGTTTTAAGCCGTTCGGAGGTTGCTACACCCGTGATAGCATTCTTCGAGCATCGCTTGGCTTGCTCGGCATTGGAATTGGCTTGTTTAAGATAAGTAACTCTGCTAAACTTAGTGTTGAGGGTATAAAACCCCGAATTATGTGTTGTGTGATTGGTATTGAGGTGACGCACATGCTAGATGACGGGCGTGCGGGTGTGCACCCAGTGAATTGTGACTCTGTTGTTTCCCTGGCACTGTTTAGTGGCCCTAGTTTGTTGATATTTGTGTTTTCACCATGTGATAAAATAATTGAGCTATTATTCCTGCTAGATATCATGTGTAGGCTTTATGCTGATATTGTTGGGACCTATAGTGGTCGTTTCTTGCTGTCATTTCACTGATTTCATTGATATTTTGTACTCACTCATATTCATGCATTCGTATCATATATCAGTCTCAGTTGTTATTTATTGATACATCACATCATTGTTGACGGGCTGGTTTCATGACATTGAGAGCCCGAAAGACTGGAAAGATTGATGATGGAGTGAGGCTGAGGGCCTGATAGTGAGGATATTTATGGGATCAGGCTGCACGCCGCAGCATGTTTTATTGATTTATGCTTGAGTCAGGCCGAGGCCTGATTGATTTATGCCATGATTGACTTGTTATAGCACTTGGCTGAAGGAGCCCCTCCGGAGTCTACACACCCCCAGTAAGCGCAGGCACCTATTGAGTGCGAGTGCCGAGTGCCGAGTGATTGGGAGGACTGCGTAGCTGTGAGGAGTGAGTGACTGTGAGGACTGAGTGTCTGGAGGACTGAGTGAATTGATACTCCGAGAGGAGGCATATGGTTTTATTGCTGAGTCGCATCGCATTTGACATGCACATGCCATATAGGCATAGAGATGCATTTTTCCTCATGATGTACAGTATCACGTCATTCATGACTTTTTACACACATTGATATGTGTTTATAGAGAGGTATTTCACACATGCTATCTGGGAAGAAAATGAAACATCATATTTACTATTGAAAGGATTTTTGGAAAAAAGTTACAGTTTTTCAAACTTACTCATATTTTTAAAGATTTCGGTAAAGGATTTGGGCTTTCATTGGTATACTTGAAAAGTGGAACTGTTTTCGGAAAACTATGAAAAGGCTGAGCACTTTATCTCTGAGCTATTTCCTTATTTATTTGCTTTACAGTGTATGGACTGCTATTAGATATTGGTGCTGGACCCGACCTATGTTCCAGCTCGTCACTGCTTTCAACCTAAGTTTAGGTTTGTTACTTATTGAGTACATGGGGTTGGTTTTACTCATACTACACTTCCTGCACATTGCATGCAGATTTCGGATGTCGATGTTGCTGTGTTCGACGGAAGCTGGATTGGAAGATGTACCTGCGTCCCGGTTGTAGCTGCCTCTTGTTCATGATAGCCTTAGATTATATAACTCTGTTTATGTACTTTCCAAACAGAAGATGTATTTATTTCCTATCAGTTTTGAAATCTCTACTCTTAGAAGCTCATGATTTGTACTACCAGTCCTTAGGAAATGTATAAAATTTAGATAATCTCTTTGTTTAATTATTTTATTATGTTAAATGGAAATGAAAAATTGTTAATTGGCTTACCTAGCGGGTTAGGTTAGGTGCCATCACGACTAGTGGATTTTGGGTCGTGACAAATCTCCTGAAGAGTTGGTGCAGTAACAGGCGTCTCAGGTGCCTGCGCTCCAAGAGGAGCTACTTGTGCCTCCTCTGCAGCATCTCGCGCAGGGGCTCTGGCTGCACCACGTGGATGTCCTCGGCCTCTACCCCGGCCCCGGCCTCTCGCGGCTCTAGCAGGGGGCACGGGTGCCTGGTCATCTAATTTGGTTGTACGTGTCCTCACCATCTGTGAGAGAATAGAAGACAGAAGATTAGAATTTCGAAGTCAACAATTTCGCACAACTCTACTAAACCTGCTTGTAACTCATGACACCTATGAACCAAGAGCTTTGATACCAACATGTCATGACCCAAATATCCCTCCATAAAATATCGTGACGGCACCTAGTGTTTACGACTAGGTAAGCCTAACAAATTGCGGAATAACAGAAATAAAAACAGAATTGAACAACAAGACTACAACAGATAACTATAAAATGATAAAATGTCGCTCGGCATGTACAAGTAATACAGCACTCGAGTATACACAGTATTCCCAAAACCCAGAACATCATAAGTCACAAAGTATCTCTATACACCAGAGTCTAAGAAAAGTACGGAAAGGTAAATGACATAGGATGGAATAGAGGGGGACTCCGAGGTCTGCGGACATGGCAGATATACCTTGAAATCTCCACAATCTCACTGCTCTGATGACGAGGCTGATAAGAAGTACCTGGATCTGCACACAAAACATGTGCAGAAGAGTAGCATGAGTACACCACACGGTACCCAATAAGTGTCAAGCCTAACCTCGATCGACTAGTGACGAGGTCAGGTCAGGGCCCTACTTGTATATATAATAAATAAGGCAGAAGGATATAACAGTGTAATGAGAGATTGGAAATTTAACAAAGAGAAAACCACAAGAAAAATAGCAGCACAACACGTAGGGATAAAACAGAAGGGGAACTCCCGAGATACCCTCTCGTAGTCCCAAAAGTAAATATACAAGTAGATCTCCCGAGGTACCGCCTCGTAGTCTCAAAAGTAAATGTGCAGGGAGATGTCCCGAGGTACCGCCTCGTAGTCTCAAAAGTAAATGTGCAGGGAGATCTCCTAAGGTACCTCCTTGTAGTCTCAAAAGTAAATGTGCAGGGGGATCTCCCGAGGTACCGCCTCGTAGTCCCAAAAGTAAACACGCAGCTCGAAACCGATGAATACAGCAATTAACAACAAGAACTCTACATTTAAGACTGATACAGATAAAAGAAAAATAGGAAATCAACTAAGCATGCTGCACAGAGTGCAAATAAGCATTTAAAACACGCATACATGCAATATTAGGCTAAACAGGATAACTACACATGCTGCTATAACTCAATTAAGATGGAAAATCGGGTTTTACAATAATCTGCCCGTGTACGCTTTCGTCACCTCGCGTACACGACGCTCACATATCACAGAAGTATCACAACAGTACCAAATCCTAAGGGGATTTCCCCCACACAAGATTAAGCAAGCCACTTATCTCGAACCAAGCTCAGTCAATCAGTAAGAATGCCATTTCCACAATTTTCTAACTCTGAATGGCCCAAATCTAGCCAAAATCAATTACATACCATAAATATTACTATAAGAAACTAATCTAATTAATGAAATCAAGGCTTAGTCAAGAAGTTAGAAAATCGCCCCAAAAAGTCGACCTGGGCCCAAGTCTCATAATCGGGTGAAAGCACAAAATACAAACACCCATTCACTCACGAGTTCACTCGTACCAAAATTACTCAAATCCGATATCAAAATCCCAATCAAAACTCAAAAATTTGGTTGAAGAACTTTCCGAACACGCTTCTAAGTCCAAATCACCCAACGGAGCCAACAGAACCAACGGAACTCCATTCCGGAGTCGTCTTCACACAGTTCCAATTACGGTTAAAAATCCTAGAACTTAAGTTTCCATTTTAGGGACTAAGTGTCCCAAATCACTCCAAAACCACGAACAAAACCTCCCGGCATGTCACATAAGCAAAAAAAGATACGGGGAAAGCAGTGAATAGAGGATCGGGGCTAATACTCTCAAAACGACCGGCTAGGTCGTTACAAAGAAAGAGCTTTCTTTTTTATTTTGTAAGGAATTATCCTTTAGTGGCTTGTAAAGAGATAGAAAAAATGAGTAGTCTCGTGCATATGATAAATGAGGCGGAAGGCAAATGTGGTGATTTGTGTATTAACACTACGGGAATATACTAATACCAGTGAAATATTCTAAAAAGACAGTGTTATTAACATGCCTCAAGCTAGTAGAGAATTTTGGTGATTATCTTACAACACTTCATAGACCATTTATTGCTCTAGCCATTTTTCAAGTTCAACGAAATGGCATCAGGCCCGTACTTGCATAAACCACTGTTTTAATTAAGTGCAGTTGCCCGTCCCTGGTGCACTTGATGCTTACCAATGAACTTGGCAATATAAATGTTTGTATTAGAAAAGGAAAAAGTACAAAAGGGAACAGCAAGAAAAGCAACTGAAATGGTCCCAAAGATATATGGAGTAACATGTACTGGCAAATCTATTTGCTTCAAATTTTTGCAGGTAAGTTCATTAATCATCGTACTGTCAGCTCATGGTTGGATTTGCGGTATTAAAATGGATCTTTCTGAGTTTATGTTGCGTGCACTAATGTACAGTGAATTTTCACACTATCTTATTAAACTTAACTATAATAACACGTAACTCTCCCCATAATTAATTATGTCTTATGCCTAGTTAAATTGTACTCCCTCCGTTTCGGTTTATGTAAACTTATTTCCTTTTTGATTTGTTCCAAAAAGAATGACCCCTTTCAAAATTTGAAAACAATTTAGCTTAAACTTCCAATTCTACCCTTAATGAGAAGCTTTTATAACCATAGAAATACTCTGGACCCCTTTTTGACCTGTTTAGGACCACAAATTCAAAAAATCTTTATTTTTTCTTAAACTATGTGTCCAATCAAACAGATTCACATAAATTGGATCGAAGAGAGTACTAATTAATATAAATATTTTTTCACCTTAAGTATATATTACTTAAAACTCTTTTAAGTAAATACTCTAATAATTACTTAAATATTAGAAATGACTTAACAAACTTAAAAACTGCTCAGTGTGCTGACTTAATGGATTACTTTAAACCTACCCTTAAAACATAAGGGATTTTTGTCATTTTCTCTACAACCTGGAATGAAGTTTTTGTCCAATGGGCGTCTGGACGCATGCCTTTATCTCCAAAACTAAAAGGATACAAAAGTGGGATATCCTATTAGAGGCCTCAAGAGTGTTATTTTCTGGGCTCCCCTTCTTCCAACAAAACTTTATACGAACTCGGCCCAAAAGATTGGAAATACTCATGCTATAATGAGGTTGCTCGTTGAGTATTTGAAAGTAGACTTATAATAACAAAAGTTTGTAACTGTTTCAGAAGAAATGAAATGAAAGATGCAACAGAGTTAGGACAATCATAGCTAAATATTACAGGTTGATAATTGTATAGGTCCAAATTTGACGACCACGGTAATGGATAAGCAAGATACAGGACGGGGTCGAGCACGATATGACGAATGAAGGTCGTTCTCATAAAGGCCAATGTCAGAAGCGGGCATCTGAGATAAGAAAGTAACGGCGGTATAGGTTCAGAAGTGGACATAAAGAATATTACTTTGGATATTCTTTATGTTTTACCTTTTAGGGTTTTTGGGGAATATCCCTTATAAATAGGAAGAGAAAAGGAACAAAAGGGGGATCTGCTTTTTTGGGATTAGAACATATTGTAAAGATTGAGAGAAGAATATATAAAAGTTGTCTTATTCACTGATCTGTTGAAGCACATGTTGTTCAACCTTTATCCATAAATCTCAAGATTCCATATCCACCTTGACTTCTCACTTTTCTACGCTGCCATCAGAGAAAAGGAACATCCCAATCATATAATAATTGGGTGGTAGATCCTTTTCCATTACATTTCTTGCCATTGCCTACTGTTATTTCACGTTTGTGCTATCATATTTATTGTCAATCATACCATATTAAATTCGCTATTTAATGTCCTTGTATTCTACCCGTTATATAAGTGTAAAATTCTATTTGATCTAGAAATTATAAAGTTCAACTGAGATTCACCCTTTAACTCATCACTAATTGGTTTAGCATTTATTTGCTCAAACAATTTGGCGCCGTCTGTAGGGAGGTTTTAGTTGAAATTATAGTTCCTTCTAGATCATAAAAAAGACAGCCAACTTTTCCTCGTTTGCACAAACTAACGATGGCAGGAAAAGGAGATGCAAGACAGAAAGCGATAGCAGGCGTCACTACCAACATTTTGAACACCATCAACGAAGATGGCTGGGAAGACAACGAGAACGTGACACCAAACACTACGCCCAAGCGGAGGGCTTCACCTCCCCCCTCATGAAAGTGTAATAGCTTCACGCGAAAGGGGAGCCTCCACGTCTACAGCTGAGGAAGCACCACTAGCAGTGAAAAAATTACTGGAAGAGTGGCTGACAAGCACTCTAAACAACATGCTCGACAAACCCGTTCAAAGGGAGAGCGGAAACACCGCGCAAACAGACACCACAACGATCACCGGTGAGCAGCCCGCCCCTCAAACATGTACCGCTTACACCTCTGTTGATGCAGGTAATGATGCACTCGCAGCCATTCTTAAGAAAATGGAAGAAATGGAAAACAAAATTAAGGCACTCCGCGACTAGATGAGGGAACATCAAGAAAGGGTCGATAAGATACCGGGTTCCCCAAAGCTACTACCGAAATAAGACGTTGGTCGGTTCGTCGAACAATCGTATAGCGAGGAAGCGACTCCACATGCCATTCCCAAAACCTTCAAAATGCCACCTTACCTGAAGATATACGATGGTACTACAGACCCCGAAGATCACATCATCCATTATGTCACAGCGGTAAAAGGCAACGACCTTTCAAAAGAGCAAGTACCGTTAGTGCTACTGAAAAAGTTTGGCGAAACCTTAACGGGGGGAGCCTTAACCTGGTATTCACAACTACCGGCGCGGTCAATAACAACGTTCGAGGAAATGGCCGACAAGTTCGTCACCGCCCATGCAGGGGCTAAAAAGGCGGAAGCTAGGGTGAGCGACATATTCGCCGTCAGGCAATCACCTGGCGAGGGACTCAGGGACTTCCTCGCCCGGTTTAACAGAGTAAGAATGAGCCTACCAAACGTATCGGAAGGGATAGCGGTAGCGGCTTTTCAGAACGAGTTGAACAGGAGCGGGTCGAGAACAACCAGAAAGCTATTAAGCAGACTCCCACCACTTGGGAAGAAATCCACAATGCCTATTGCGCCGAGGTGAGAGCCAATGAGGACGACCTTAACGGCCCGACTCAACGGCTGACCTCGGTTCAAACATAGTCGAGAAAAGATCATCGTAACGACGGTCGGAGAGATCAACCAGGCCCCCGTCTCAACCGAGAAAGACATAAGCCTTACGTCAGAACAGCCGTCCCACCTCTCCTCGACATGCGGAAGGGCCGCCCAGGACACAAACAGGGACTCAACGAAACGAAAGAGGTATGCCTCCACTCTTATTCGCTCACAATTTTTGTGTTTCCCCTTCAAAGATAGTGTACGCACTAGAGAAGCTTGGCACAAAGGTGAAATGGCCACAAAAGATGAAGTCCGACCCAAGTACTCGAAAGTCGAACGTCCTTTGTGAATTTCACCAGGAGCAGGGTCAGCAAACTGAGGACTGCATAGCTCTACGGCAAGAGGTAGTAAACATGCTAAACCAAGGGCGCCTGAGGGAACTAATGAGCGGCCGTGGATGAGCTAACTTTGGCCGCGAACGTGAACAACACCAGGGACCCTCAAAGCCACCCTCACCTACCCGCACCATCCAAATGATCATCAGCGGAGGCGCTGAAGTAGCGATCAACCATGTGAAGTTCACCACTACACACAAACTAAAGCGGTCGAACACTCACGAACTGTATGATGACCTCGGAGACAGTATCATCTTCGATAAGTCAGATACCGACGGTTTGAATTTCCCCCATTAAGATGCTCTCGTTATTACTTTATGTATTTTAGATACTGACATGAAAAGAATAATGGTAGACGACGGAAGCGGAGCGTGTATTATCCACCCTCGAGTCCTCACACAAATTAGACTCGAAGACAAGGTAGTACCGCGTTGCATAACACTAACAAGTTTCAATAATGCAGTTGAGCGAACCTTTGGAGAGATAACGCTGCCCGTTTTGTCCGGGGGTGTCACCCTAGAAACAACGTTCCATGTCATGAACCAAGATACAGCTTACAACGCCATCATAGGGCGGCCATGGATTCACGCCATGAGAGCCATACCGTTAAGCCTATATCAAGTGATAAAGTTCCCTACTCCATGGGGGATATTCGGCATCCGAGGCGAACAAGGCACCGCCCAAGAGTGTTATCGCATCGCCCAAGACTGCACATACACCCAACAACTAAAAGGAACAGACTCAGAAGCATAGCAATCACCAAAGTCGGGGACCGGACTCGACGTGCAAACAGACATCATCAGGGACCCCGACATCATGGAAGCCGCTGAATCAACGGTAGAAAACCTTGATCCCGTCCAACTGGACAGCAGCGACGGTAGCAAAAAGGCTTACATCGTACATAAACTCTCATAACCAGGTAAATTTCAAAAGTTTCTAATTGACAACGCCAATTTGTTCGCTTTTTCCCATGTAGATATGCTAGGCATCCCGAAAGACGTTGCCACCCGTAAGCTGAGCGTCGACCCACTCTATCCACCTGTGCGGAAAATAAGAAGAAAATTCAACGCCGCAATCAACGAGGCTGGCAGTGATGAAGTAGATAAGCTGCTCGCCAACGGTTCCATCCGGGAATCAAAATATCCCCAATGGGTTATGGTAAAAAAAGAAAAATGGGAAATGGTGGACGTGCGTAGATTTCACAGACCTAAACAAACCATGCCCAAAAGACTCCTTCCCCTTGCCTCATATCGACCAGCTCATCGACGCAACAGCAGGGCACGAATTGCTAAGCTTCTAGGACGCCTACTCAGGTTAAAACCAAATCCTCATGGAGGAGGAGGATCAGGAGAAAAATACTTTCATCACCCATCAAGGAACGTACTGTTACAAAGTCATGTCATTCGGGTTAAAGAATGCAGGAGCAACATACCAAAGGTTTGTCAGCAAGATGTTCAAAGACCAACTCGGCAAGACAATGGAGGTCTACATCGATGACATGCTGGTCAAGTCAAAAAGGAAAGAAGATCACATCGCCCACTTGAAAGAGGCTTTCGGAATACTAAGGCAGTACGGAATGAAACTAAACCCCGAAAAATGTGCCTTCGGCGTAACCTCGGGCAAATTTCTCGGTTTCCTGGTATCACAGAGAGGCATCGAAGTCAATCTCGAACAAATCAAAGCCATTGAAGGGATACTTCAAGTGCTGACCAGCAAGACAGGTGCAAAAACTGACCGGTCGCATGGCCGCCCTATCAAGGTTCATCTCACGGTCATCCGACAGATGCCACAAATTCTTCAACGTGCTGAAAAAAGACAACGGTCTCCAGTAGAATTCAGAATGCATCGATGCCCTGGCGAACGCCTCCTAGTCTACCTTTCCATCTCAGAAGTCGCGGTAAGCGCAGTGTTGGTCCGCGAAAACAAAGGTAAGCAATCTCCAATTTATTATATTAGCAAAACCCCGGTTAACGCCGAAACGAGGTACCCCCACCTCGAGAAATTGGCTTTAGCACTGGATATAGCTTCAAGAAAGCTTAGACCCTATTTTCAGTGTCATCCCATATCGGTAGTAACGACCTTCCTCCTGCAGAGCATCTTGCATAAACCCGAACTGTTGGGAAGACTTGACAAGTGGGCCATAGAATTGAGCGAGCATGATATAACATATCAGCCGCGAACAACGATAAAATCGCAAGTACTCGCCGATTTCGTCGCCGATTCAGTGCCAAAATAATGCCCGAGTCGAGCAGGAAGCTTCTCGTACTTCCCCTGGGCAACCCGACCTCTGGGTCCTTTATACCGATGGCGCATCTAACGCATCGGGATCTGGACTAGGACTCGTACTCAAAGTCTCAACAGGCGAAATTATCCGCCAATCCATACGGTGTCCCGATATGACTAACAATGAGGCCGAGTATGAGGCCATAACTGCAGGATTGAAGCTAGCTCTCAAATACGGAGCACGACGAGTCGTCCTCAGATGCGACTCACAACTCGTCGTCAACCAAGTTACAGGGACTTTCCAAATCAAAGAGCAAAGGCTACAAAGGTACCAGGCAGAAATTCATAAACTACTGCCAGAGTTCGATGAATGTCAACTCGACCAAATACCCCGAGCGCAAAACATCAAGGCAGATGGCCTCGCCAAATTAGCAGCAGCCACCAAAAATATCACTAAGGAGAATGTGGTCACCCTCCTCCACTCGTCAATAGACCAGCTCGAGGTACATTCCATAAATTTGACTTGGGACTGGCGCAACCGCATCATGACATATTTGTAGGAGGGAGTACTCCCGCAAGACAAAAAGGAAGCTAAAAAGCTTCGGATGCAAGTGGCCAGGTACAACACCATAAATCACGACCTGTACAAGAGAACGTTTGGGAGCCCCTTGGCGAAATGCTTGGGGCCGAGTCAAACAAGGCGCGTGCTCAAAGAAGTACACGAGGGTCACTGTGGCACCCATACAGGCAACCGAGCCCTCGTCAGATGCCTCATATTGGCAGGATATTACTAGCCCACTATGAAAAAGGATGCTGCCGATTACGTTAAGAGATATGAGCAATGCCAAAAGTACGCACCTATGATATACCAAGAGGGCGAACATCTCCACTCCGACACTTCGCCATGACCGTTTATCAGATGGGGAATGGACATCGTCGGACCCCTGCCAGCGAGGCGAGGTAAGACACGTTTTCCTTTTGGTTTTAACTGACTACTTTTCCAAATGGGTGGAAGCAGGTGCATTCGCCCAAATACGCGAACAAGAAGTCATCACATTCATATGGAGAAACATCATACGCTATTTTGGCATCCCTAAAGAAATCAGCTGTGATAATGGGCCCCAATTCACCGGGAAAAAGACCACCGAGTTCTTCAAAAAATGGCACATCAAGCAAATACTCTCCATGCCATATCATCCCGCCGGTAACGGTCAAGCCGAATCCTCCAACAAAATAATATTGAACATCTTAAAGAAAAAGCTCGAGGACGCCAAAGGGCTATGTCCAGAATTGCTACCAGAAGTACTATGGGCCTACCGCTCCACGCCAAAAACGAGCACAGGAGAAACGCCAAATTCACTAGTCTACGGAACTGACGCCATGATACCTGTCGAGGTCGGAGAGCCTAGCTTGAGATACTCCAATGAAAGCGGACAAAACAACGATGAGAACAGGAAACAAGACCTCAACGAGGCAGAAGAACGAAGAGACATGGCTTACGTAAGAATGGTAGCTCAAAAACAACAAGCAGAGAAGTACTACAACAAAAAAGCCAAATACAGCCGCTCAAAGTCGGAGACTATGTCCTCAAGGACATGACGCTAGCAAGCAAAGACCCGAAAGAAGGCAAACTGGGAACCAATTGGGACGGGCCATACAAGATCACTGTAGTAGCAAGCAAAGGAACATTCCAACTAGAAACAATGGAAGGAAAACTACTACAAAACAATTGGAATGTCGCCACCTCAAATACTTCAACTTCTAAAAAAGGACGCCCCTCAAGTCGTACTTTTTTCCTCACCCGGGTTTTGTCCCAATTGGGTTTTCTCGGGGAGGTTTTTAACGAGGCGACAAAGGGGACATCTCGAAGTTCAGGCATAATTCATCGCCCCGCCTGCCGACTACTTCTCCAGGCCGAACGATGAAGGGACTAGATAGATGAAAACTTCTCTAATATATGTAGGAAACGGACATGTATAGTATTCTCGAATGAAATAAAGCAGCATTTTGTACTCTCCACCAAAATATTCTCCAGTGCATGAAATAAAGAAACACCTTACTCTCCATCGTTTTTTTTTTTCTTTTTTAGCACTTAACATTCGACCTCGCTCGAATTACTTAACATTCAACCTCGCTCGAATTACTCAACATTCGACCTCGCTCGAATAACTCAACATTCGACCTCGCTCGAATTACTCACGACCTTGCTCGAATTACTCAACATTTGACCTCGCTCGAATTACGTTAAGATCTGCGATCGACTATGTCAAATCATTACACACAAGCGACCGAAAAGCCAAGGACCACCGCACAGCAAACAAAAATAACATGTCGGGGATACACAACAGAAAGCTAATCAATCCATTACAATTGTTATATTACAAAAGCTTTTTACAAAGGGCCCGAAGACGCCCTCACAAAAATAGCAAGGCAAAACAAACATAAATACAACGGCCTTACGCCGCATCACCCCCTTCGGCATACTCATCGTTTTACCAAGAATCGGAGGCGAGCCTGTCCACATCATCATCAACATCGTCCCTGCCAGGCGTATTAGGATCATAACCACAGGCTACACGGGCCGCACGTGCTTTAACACGGATACCCTCGAGCTCTACCTCGGAAACCTTCCCGTCGGCCTTTAGGGACTTTTACACATCAAGTTGAGCCTCGGCATAAACCCACATCTCATACAACTCCCACGGTACAACGGGATCAATCGAAGTGTGAGACGTGGATGGCTGCGACTGCCATCGCACTTCCTCGGCCTTCAAAGCAACAACCTGTTCGTTTAATCCGGACAGCTCCGCCTCCATATCTTGAATCCGCTCTTCTATCCTCGCTACCTTAAGCGACGATGTCTCTACCTTATTATCCCGCTCAGACCTACAAACACGGAGGGCATCATCCTAGGATGCTACTTCAGATATGGCGACCACCCTGCTTTTATCGGCACAAGCCAACTCATCAATTTTAACGCTCAACTCGCCCCTCAGATCGATTACCTCCGCTTCCTTTTTCCCAAGCTCAGAAGTTAAAGAAGCCACCCGCGCCCGAAGATCAGCATTCTCAGCCATCACCCCCCCCCTCCCCCGCTCACCTCGAGCTCATCATCCTTGGCCTTAAGAGCCGCTTCAAGCTCGCGGCACCGACCTATGGCCTTCATCAGCTCATCATCTTGCTCCTTCAGCTCTTCAACTTTCTGCGCCAACTCTTCCTCTTTCTGTTTAAGCCCGTCGCGAAATAGTTGAAACTCGCTATCTTGAGTGAATACATTGGCCAACGCACGGTGCTTGGTACGGTACTCTTTATACTTGGAGGTCATCTTCTTAAAAACAATCGTCCTCCACTCATCCCTCCGGTCACGCTCGATCCCCATAATGAGAGTCTGACATAAATAGAAAAGAAAGTCAGCACAAGCAGATTACGCGTTCAGGACAAACCCTAACAGAAAAAAAAAGCACTTACTCACAAAGCCATGCCACAAATGCTCCGCGATAGCTCTGCATCGCTCATCGCCTGAAGTGCCGCGTTCTCAGAGGCGGAGCACAAGGGAGCAAAGGACGGCACTGCCTGCTCAGCATTCGCCAAGAGATCGTAACCCATGGGAATGATCATGTGTCGGCCAGGACCCTCCGTCCTCACTTCCACGCGGGTATTTCTTTCCAAAAAGGCCCGCACCTCTTTGGGATTGACGTCTGAGCCTGAACCGTCATCCTCTGCGAGCGCCGCTCCATCTCCTCCGGCCGCTGACGACGCACTACCTTCAGCGACCCGTGCAGGCTCCGCACTCTGGTATACCTCCTCAGCCACAAGGGACCTCCCCGCCTTAATAGCATCCACCATAAAAACGGTCCCTGCGTCTGGCATAGGTGAGGATGCCGCTCTCGAGGCAACGACCTTTTTCTTTTCAATGCCAGCGGCGACAGTTTTTCCGAGTTTCATTCTCCTCCTCTTTCTCGATGGTGACTCCTCTCTGTTAGAAGACTCGTCCACCGGGTGGTAGATGGGCCGGGAAGAGATCTCGTCCCGAACAACAGTATTTCGAGGAGAGAGGTTCCTAATCGACAAAGTTTGAGTATGACCTCCACGAGCGAACTCAGCCAAAGTAAACTGCATCCATGCTGATGCAATGGCTTGGCGAAATGCCAGCACTGGAGCTTTCTTTTTAGAAGGTCGTCGACCTGTCACCACAAAAAGGTCGTATCAATACAAAGAAGCAAACAACAAAGCCGAAACAAGAGTAAACACTTACTAGACGGGACCTTCGGTCCAAAGCGTTTGTAGAAGACCGCCCAATCTCGAATACCTGCCATTTGAGGTAACACGCGAGCCAACTATCTTCAATGCCAACGACGAGAAAGGGTGCACGCCTCTCAGCTAAAGAAAAATAACACAAGGAAACCATAAATGAATGAAAATCGAAAATCAGCGAAGAAAACAAGCGTATACCATCAATACCTACGGTTATGATTCCACTGCTCAGGAAATCCGGCGGGGTCCGACACCAAGTGCTTGATTTTGATAAAGAAATACTTGTGCCAGAACTTCCAATTCGTCCTATCATCCATTCCAACTACCAACCCCTGGTCCCGCGATATCGCAGGTATATCATAGTGTCTCTGTAAAAACTAGGTGAAAACAAGAGCAATAGGTGGCGGACGTCGACCTCGCAACCAGCTAACTCCGCATATTTCGTCAGCATTAGGAAAGTTTTATACAAATACGGGGACAGCTGCGCTGGGCAGATATTGTAGAATCGGCAAAATTCCTCCGCCAGCGAAAGAAGAGGGGAGTATAGCCGATTAAGAAAGGATAAACATAAAAGGCATAGTATCCAGGTCGATGGACCTCTACAATGTCGCCACCAGCCGGGACCATCTCGACGTGAGAAGGGATATGATACGTAGATTGGAGTTCAGCTATCTAAGACGGCCCGGTCTCAGAGATCACCGGAACGGGAGCAGGTGCAGGTTCCTTGTGGAAATCGCTTCTGGACAAGGGATTCCTAGGAATTATCTCCTTTATGGTAGGAAAACTCTCACCCTCTTCAGCCACGAGATCCTCACCGCCGGAAGGTGGATCCACCGACAACGGAGTGGTGTCGGAAACTTTGTCATGAATACGAAGGGTATGTGACATCTCGATGATGAAAGGTGTGCTACTAAACCCAAAGAAAGAGGTGATGAATGGTTAAGAAGGAGAGAAACGGAATCGTGAAGACAAAGTTAATAACGGAAACTAGTAAAGAAGATCAGAGGAAAATAGTGATCGTGCAAGGAGGGGAATGGTGAAAACTTTTGAAATAACAAAACCCTCGTCTATTTATAGGGCTAAATGGAACGAGAATCGAAGCGAAGGATCATCAATGGTGCTAAAATCAAAGCAACAGGCGCGCAGACGCTGTCTCGGGAAGATGCGTAAACATGATGCGCGTGGCTGTGACGTCACCCCTGGTGACCACATCAATCATGACTCCGCTAGTCGCGTCGTTCTCTCAGTCTTGATTGACCCAGCCTGATTCAATGGCCAAATTCTCCCGAAACGAAGGTAAATGGTCCGCTTATCGAGGACGTGCAGGGCTACGACCCCAGCAAGCGGAGGGACTAACTGTATAGGTCCAAATTTGGCTACCACGGTAACGGATAAGCAAGGTACAGGGCGGGGTCGAGCACGATATGACGATTGAAGGTCGTTCTCATAAAGGCCGATGCCAGAAGCGGGCAACTGAGATAAGAAAGTAACGACGGTATAGGTTCAGAAGTGGACATAAAGAATATTCCTTTGGATATTCTTTATGTTTTACCTTTTAGGGTTTTCGGGGAATATCCCTTATAAATAGGAAGAGAAAGGGAACAAAAGGGGGATCTGTTTTTTGGGATTAGAAAATATTGTAAAGATTGAGAGAAGAATATATAAAAGTTGTCTTATTCACTGATCTGTTCAAACACATGTTGTCAACCTTTATCCATAAATCTCAAGATTTCATATCCACCTTGACTTCTTACTTTTCTACGCTGCCATCCGAGAAAAGGAGCATCCCAATCATATAATAATTGGGTGGTAGATCCTTTTTCATTACATTTCTTATCATTACCTGCTGATATTTCACGTTTTTGCTATCATATTTATTGTCATTCATAGCATATTAAATTCGCTATTTTTTGTCCTTGTATTCCACTCGTTATATAAGTGTAAAATTCTATTTGATCTAGAATTTATTAAGTTCAACTGAGATTCACCCTTTAACTCATCATTAATTGATTTAGCATTTATTTGCTCAAACAATAATTAAACATATTGAAACTTTGCGATATTTCCGAAATCTTGACGGCATTTCATGCATTATTGCGGAGGCCTTGCCAATTCCAGGGAACTTTCATTAGAATTTAGAACTATTCCTCGGCACTAACGTATTCTTTTTAACGTATATAGGCATCAATAATGTAAAAGTTCTATACATTAAGTATGAATTTTATCAATTATAACAAGATAAATGTTATAGATTGGACGAAGTAAAAAAATATCTGCATGGTCTGTTCAAGATTGAAGTTATTAGATAAGTTGCAAACGTTTCAAGTCTTGTCCCACTACAATAGGATGGTTGAAGATGAAAGATTCTGATAGATGACCAACACAAGGGCCAATAGAGAACCTCATAAGTCAAAGATTATTTTAATAAGGCTCCCTTGTGAAACCAACAGAACAAAAATAGGTTTGAATGCGAAATGGAAGAAGAGATCAATTTTTTCGTGAGAAATTAAAGCAAAAGGAGGTGGCCGACCAATTAAGCTGATCTACCTCGTTAATGGCACGGTAGGCAAGGCGAGGTCCCTTTTCTGTGGAAACAAGTAAACTGAAAGAAAAAGAACTACTGTAGAATGATGATAACACGCCGACAACAGGGCGGCCGCATCCTTTAGTAATTTTTGAGGATGCCTTGACGTAACTGTAAAGTTGCTGTCATGTGATCAGGGGGTTAAAGGTTTGAGCCATAAAAATAATCTCTATCAAAAATACAGAATAAGACTGCGTACAATGAACTTTTATGGTCCGGTCCTTTCGCTGACCCAACGCATAACAGAAGTTTAATTAGTGCACCGGAATACCCTTTTTTCGCTATATTTCATCTGCTATGAGCTAAAAATTTTCATGTTAATCTTTACAAATATCTCCACTCATATCACCTTCTAATATAAAACTTTGTTTGCATGCCATATATATCTAATTACAAATAATTAGTTTTCTATGACGATACACTTTTTATGAAAAACATTTTATGTCATGCCATTGGTACGCAAAAATTGTTGAAAAAGAAAACACGTGGTTTATAGAATGACAGTGTAAATTAAATCGTAAACAACTTCATTGCTGCGTAATCACTGATCGACATCATCATCATCTTCTTCTTTTTCCCGTTCAGGGGTGCAGCAGTATTCAAACTTTGATATATCTACAGGAAATTGCTAAGAACTTACCATAATAATATACGTCAAGAAAAGTTTTGTCTAAGCTGGCATACAAAAGCAAGTCATGAAATAGGTAAAGATAATTAATCTTCTGGCTATTAAAATAACAATAAATATCGATCGACCAAACCCATAGGGCCTATTATTTAATATACTTGTTGTTTGTAACTTAGAAGGAAGTTTCATGGGGAGCTTTTGGCCACACTTCACCAGCATGACAACAGCCTAGCAAAAGTACACCTGGTGTACGGTGAATATTGTCTCATTATTATTCCCATCCGTACAAAATTATATGCTACTAGTAGTTGAACTGCATAACAACAAAGCTGGCATGAGATCTCAAAAGTGATCTGCCTAGTAGTTTATACAAATTATATTTGGTGTATGAACATGATCTATCCTTTTTTCTTTCTTTTTTTTTTTGGTAAAAGGAAAATATATTATACATAACTAAACTGCATCCTTACAACTTAAGGGGTTCTAGTTCTTATCACGTATGCTAAATAAGTTTTATATGAATATACGGAAGAAATAGCTACCCTGTTCTGCTCTCTGTATTAAACAACTTTCTCTTGCTCTCTATAGCTAATCGATCAGCTACCCCATTTTACTCCATGTAATTATATTTGAGCTTAGGGATGCCAAGCAACTTCATCAAGTACCTGCATTCATTTAAAATAGAAAAGTAAATAGCAATATCATTATTTATAAAATTAATTATCTCCGTGTTCTAAATCCCTTATACATTGTATTTATAGGTAAACGAGTGACCAATGAATCAAGATAACAAGACGTTTTCTCTCATGTTCTTTTTCCCGGATTATCCCTTTCTTTTTTACTTCTTTATGGATCGTCTGTCGCTCATTTCATAGATGCTCTTTTTTTTCTTTCATGTTCCATGAATTATCTGATTATACTTTTTATACATAAGATCATTAGTATTATTTTTGAAAAAAAAATCAATGTTTTTTTTTAATTCTAGAGTCTTGGAAATTAGTGTTTAAGAGCAGCAGGGGCGGATTCAGTTCAATAGCTACGGGTTCCCGTGAACCCAGTAGCTTTTGTCTAAAACATGTATTTGTGTTGAAAAATTCATCAAATACATAAGAATATTTCTCTGTTTTAAAAGGCAGAATTGGGATTCGCCCGGGGCAGAGCACTCGTAAAACGCCCCTGGGCTTATGTGTGGGGCTTAATTCCGTGAGACTTACGTCTTGGCCATCGGGGCTTACACCCTGGACACGCCCAACGCCCAACGCCCAGCGTACTGGGCTCGCCTAATAGAACTTTATGCAATTTTATGTAATTAAACTTGTAAATTCTCAAATTTGCTTAATAAATCGTTGACTATTCAAAATTACTTTTTTCTTAATTATAAATCATTAAATTGAGAGTATTTTATGTCATAATTAAAATAAAAATTATTGCACGTTATCCACTAAGACTGCTATGATAGTTACTTTTAAATAAATCTTTCATTTAAAATGTATTTATTTATTAACTTTTGTTATGTCTTTAATATATAATAGTCCATAATTTTTTATAGTTATTTTTTAAAATATTTTTTTCACGTTTACGAGATACAATACTTATTAATTTAATAGACAGTATTAGCTAGTAACTATTTACAAATAATTAGTTATCATGGTATTGTATGGTAAATTATGTGTCACTTTATTAACTTGTTGAAACTTAAAAATAAATGATGCTAGAGAATCATATTTAAATTATGAATTATGTTTTTATCTAAATTCTCTTTCAAATAGAAAGCATATTAAATAAAAGGAGTATTTTAAGAAAATATCAAATTATAATATTCGAAATTCTTTCAAGATTCATTACTCGTCAGAGGTAAAACGCCTCGCCTCACGCCCCCGCCTTTTAAAACATTGGAATATTTAGCTTTGAACCCAGTCCATTCATCCAGTTAGTATTGTATATTAACTCAGATTTTTGTAGGAACCCATAAACCTAAAATCCTGGATCCGCCTATGAAGAGCAGATAGATTGATCATTATTTGAAAGCTATCCCTATTAGAAACTTTATTCTATGTTTGGTTCTCGTGACATTTGAAGCAACATATATAACATTCAATAAGTAGTACGTATGCATCAGGTCTTCTCATTTAATTAGTTCCACAGATCTAGCAAAAGATTAACATATTCGTCAGTATACTAGTGTACTAAATTTCCGATTCTCATTCGTCAGCAAGATTAGCATTGCCTTTAACTTTAGCTCTGTAAATTTGGTAAGAAATCAAAACTGAAAATGTAGAACAATTGGAAAGTTGATATATTCTCTTTTTTCGAAAGAAGGCTTGTACTCCATTAAAATTCAACATTCACAATATCCTTATTGAAAGATCATTACATAATATACTTACTTGACTTTGTATTCTTTCTATACATGACCTTCCCCATTATATATATGTCTCTGATCTATATCCCTCTCTTTCTCTGTATACATCTACGTTTTCACATTTTACTTAGCTATGCCCATCTAAAATAACCTAAATCAAATAATAATACAACAGATCTCATTAAAAAAAATAAAAGTAAAAATCTGAGAAAAAAAGATCGTATTATATGATCGTTTAATAAAATGAAGATAAGAGATTCTAAGTGATCTCATATATATGCTGCATTAAGTCTGATGAATCATATTGTGGATGTAGTGTACAAGATACGAGTTCATTCGAAACCAGCATACTTTGGATCAGATCATGTATAAATGTTTAAATATTCACTAAATAAGTACAAATAATAGATTTCATTTCCAATAAATCAAATTGATTGTCATAGTTTAAACTCGAACTCATAAAACTTTGAATTCTGAATTCGACTCTGATCATGTTGTTAGCCTTTCTCTAGTAGTTTTTGAATGCACCAAACCCTCATCTTTCTTGTTTTTCCTTGGATGCAGCAATCTAGACAGAAACCCTCTTTTCTTCTTCTTCCCGTTATCTTCCATTTCTCCTTCTTCCCTTCTCGTAACAAAAACCAGAGATCTACTCTTTGTAAGCACATTATTACTCTTATTACCACTTCTCAAGATAGCTATAGTTTTCGTCCTGCGATATGACGGAGAAGAACACGACGAAACATCGGAAGAGGAAGATAAAGAAGACAAAGATGACGATGAAGAACAAGACGAAGTAATTGTTGTAGTATTGCTACATGAAGTTTTCGAAAGCTTAGAGAGCTTTTCACTTAGACAAAGGGAGCAAACCCCTGGCGATTGCTGGTGCTTTGAATGCTTTTTGCATAACATAGTAAAGGGCTTTGCTTTGTTGATTTGTTGCTGATTTCTGAAAATTCTCCATTTGTTTTCCATGTTGTGTGTGTGTGTGTTGTTGTTGTTGTTGGAAATGTGGGGCTTTGAGGGTATAAATAGAATGAAAGGTGCATGGCGCAGGTGGTTTCGGTGATAGTTCATGTGAGTTTCATAGCGTGCTTCTTGAAATATTATTAAACAACTATTTTTGACGAGTTGTCATTTGTTGAGTTTTGAAAAGTACTTCTGCTGATGGCCCAAAATGCAGTGCTAGAAATTGAAATTAGAAAGGGACGGTCAATTTTGGGTAGGCAAAGCACGTTGTCGTCGGAAAAAGGTGGGTTTGTATGAAGAATTTAAGTTTTAATTTATGCACAAATACTATAAAATTATTTATATAGTTACGTTACTTATAAGGTGATTATACGTAAATTTATGATTATTGTTACTTCCTCTGTCTGAATTTAAATGACACATTTCACTTATCGAGAGTCAAATTGTGTGGAAACTTGAAATAGAAAGTGATTCTCTGATGCTGGGTCCAATGGTTAACAAACACAACTAGTATACCTTGGAGTTTACAAAACGAGGTGCAAGACATAAGAAGCAAGATAGAGCTATTTGAGGAGACAAAGGTGAAGCACTGCTACAGGGAAGGCAATACAGTGGCGGACAATTTATCTAACTGTGGTCTGAACTGTAGCGCCATAACCTGATATACAATCTTTCAACAGCTCCCAAGGGAGGCCAGAGGGGAGGTTAATATGGATAAGCTCCAGTTCCCTTCATTCAGGATGAAACAAAAGAAGAACGATTTCACATTGGATCGACATCTGCTTAGACAATACAATTTTGATGTACCTTCACTACTAGAATTTTGAAAAAAAGCGATCAAAATTTTGCGACCAACGTTGGTCTGTCAAGAAAAGCGACCAAAGTTGGTCGCTAAATTGGAGAAAATAATTAAATAATTATTCTAAATACATTAGCGACCAAGCTTGGTCGCTTTTTGGTCGATAATTTAGTCAAAATGTTGACCGGACTGGTCAGACTTGCTTGGTCAAAGAAATACAGAAATTAACGACCAACTTTGGTCGCTAAAGGGGGACCCACTTATAAAATTTTAATAATTATATTATTATTTAAAAAAAATTATAAAATATAAATAAATATAATTCAAAGTTAGCGACCAAAGTTGGTCGCTTACGAAAGGGGAAGCAGATAGAGACCAACTTTGGTCGCTAATCTAGGATCCAGTTCTAACGTTTAACAATTATATTATTATTTTAAATATTATATAAAATATAAATAAATTTGATTTAAATTTAGCGACCAACATTGGTCGCAAATTTGAATTTCTAGATAATTAGCGACCAACTTTGGTCGCTAATTTTAATTTCTGGATAATTAGCGACCAAAGTTGGTCTCTTTTTGTCACGACCCGGATTTTCCCACCCTCGGGGGTCGTGATGGCGCCTACTCGTAGAAGCTAGGCAAGCCACAAATCATAAACTCCTACCTATTTCATTTTAAATCCTTTTATCAATCATAACAACAAGCGTTAAATATTTAAATGACAGCGGAATATGAAATTAAAGCGGAAGACTTAAATAAAATATAAAACCAAACTATCCTGAAGACCAACACATGCCTCTAACCAGAACCTGGTGTCACAACATCCACGGACTACTAAGGGGTCGTTTGGTAGGGTGCATAAGAATAATGCTGTATATGGTGTATTAGTTATGCTTGCATTAGTTATGCTGGTATTAGTTATGCTGACATATTTCTTATTCATTGTTTGGTTTGATGTATTAAAGTATTGCACAATTTCTAAAAGAATTGTTTGTTTACAAAAATGCCCTCAAAACTAGTCCACACTCTAACTTTTTAAAAGAAACATATGTTGAGAAATATTTTTATATGAAAAAATTTTAAAAAACTTATTTTATTTGTCTACCTATATTGTAAAATAAAATTAAATATTTATTTATAAAAAAGGAAATATGCTAAGTATTTATTTATTTACTAGGGATATGATTTTATTCCTCACTATTTGAATTATTTTGAATTTGCATTAATATACTAACTAGCATATTTTAATCAAGCATAAATTTTGAAGGACAATTTTGTCTTTCACTAAGCTAATGCATGCATTAAAACCCATTGCATTGCTAATACCATTGTTTTCTATGCATTAGTTATGCATAGGCTAATACCAAATAGGATGCATAACTAATGCTTGCATAACTAATGCATAGGTTCAAAATGTCTACCAAACAACGTATTATTAATACACAAAGCTAATGCATGCATTAGCTTATCTAATGTATCCTACCAAACGACCCCTAAGATTACTAAATACAAGCGTTTGAAAGAAATACAACACTGTTGTCTCAAAAACATGAGATAACAGAATGAAATATAAGATAGAGGAGACGCCGGACCTGCGGACGCGTGCAAGGCTACCTCGGAGTCTCGATGGACTGAAGGCTGGCTCCCGAGCTACTACTACTGTCCGGGACTTGGATCTGTGCAAAAGAGCACAGAGTGTAGTATCAGCACAACCGACCCCATGTGCTGGTAAGTGCCTAGCCTAACCTCGGCGAAGTAGTGACGAGGCTAGACCAGACTACCACATAAACCTGTGCAGTTATATAATGTACAACGGAGAGTAAAGTAAAAATAAACAAATAAAGGTGAGAGGGGGAAACATGCTTCGGGGAATAACAGGTAAAAACAGACTATCAAGAGAACTATAAGGGAATCAAACTCCAACCATTAACAAGAATAAGATAGAAACAAAGGTAGATCTCACTGTTAGTACACATCTCGTTGCAGGCGTGCAACCCGATCCCATTTTCTGTATCTCGTGGCAGGCGTGACACCCGCTCCCATTTCCTTATATCACGTGGTAGGCGTACCACGCGCTCCCATTTCATTATATTAACAGTTCTTCTAAATGAAATTACTCCAACAAATGCAACAATTAATACGAATTCATAAGACAACAAAGTACACAATAATTATGACTCACCGAGGAAAACAAATAATGACAAGTAGCAATTAATTATGGACTTTAAGGAGCAAATAGGCAATTTAATATTTAGTATGTTAAATGTCAAGTAGCAATTAAGTCACATAAACATGTAGCAATTATAGCATAAATTCAAGGCATATTGTTGCGCAAGGATATCTAGAGCCAATAATAACAACTAACACAATAAAGGAAAATGCCAACATAAAGAATCACAGTAATAGTGGAATAAGACAATTAATGCACTTGAACCGATAACAACAAGAAACCATAACAAACGGCAATAAGTGCACGGCATCACCCTTCGTGCTTTTACTCTCCTTCCTCACCAAAGCAATTAGAATAATAAAATGTGCACGGCATCACCCTTCGTGCTTTTACTCTCTTTCCTCACATATAATCAATAAAATTGGCACGGAATGGTACATCGTGCGGCACGGCATGACCCTTCGTGCTTTACACTCTTTCCTCACAATAGCAAACAACGCACGGTATCACCCTTCGTGCTTTAACACTCTTCCTCACCCAAACAACAATCACAAACAAGGGCAAGGGAAATAAACAAGAACATATAGGAATCCCGGCAAGGGAACAATGAATTAACAATTAAATCCCGGCAAGGGAGCAACAAGTAAATAATTAAATCCCGGCAAGGGAACAACAATTAAATAATTCAATCCCGGCAAGGGAACATTTCAATAACTCTTTCTCTATCTTTCACTTGTACTTCATAACTCACTTTACCACTTGAGCCAATGCTCCAAAGGGTTCAATCATCTCATATACTTTCACAATTCATAATATAACTCGAGCCAATGCTCCAAAATGTTCAAAAGTCTCAATTCCTTTCACAAACTTTTCACAACAACTAGGAATCATCACCAAAGCATGAAGAATACAACGAAACCATGAAAATCACAATATAAGACTCACGGTCATACTTGACACCAACGTATAGATACTCGTCACCATGCCTATACCTCGTACTCAACAATTATCACATAGCAAGTAGGACGCAACTCCTAATCCCTCAAGCTAAGGTTAGACCAAACACTTACCTCGATGCCTTGAACACAACCCAAGTCTCAATTATAGCTTTACCCCTTGATTCCACCGCCAATTCGCTCATTTCTAATCACAAATTACTTAATTACATCAATAAGTGCTAAATGAATCAATCCCAATGCATGAAATGAGTTTTCCAAAGCTTTACCCAAAAAGCCAAAAATCGCCCCCGGGCCCACGTGGTCAAAACTCGAGGTTCGAACCAAAAATCGATGACCCATTCCTCCACGAACACAAATATATAATTTATTTTGAAATCGGACCTCAAATTGAGGTCCAAATCCCCAATTTTTGAAAAACCTAGGTTCTACCCAAAACACTCAATTTCCCCCATGAAAATCTTTGATTTTAGGTTGAAATCATGTTAAAAGATGTTAATGATTGAAAGAAATGAGTAAAAACTAACTTACAATTTATTTGGAAGAAGACTTTTTCTTGGAAAATCGCCTAAGTGTGTTTGGGTTTGAGAAAATATGAAAAATGAAGCTCAAGATCGTTTAAGTGTAAAAATTGCAGGTCTCTGATATGGGAAATGCGAACAGGGGTTCGCAATTGCGAACCCCGACCTCTCAAATGTGGGAAATGCGAAACAGCGAACCCTTCAGAAATTCCCAGTTTTCGCATTTGCGAATGAGTGGTCGCATTTGCGACATCCCTTTTGCGATTGCTGCATCGCATTTGCGACCTCAGGCGGCAAAAGGGATCTTCGCATTTGTGATCCCGGACATCGCATTTGCGACATGCTGCAAAACTTCCCTTCTCGCATTTGCGATGCCAGGCTCGCATTTGCGAGACCTGCTTCGCAAATGCGAAGACTGCAGAAAAGGCATACCGGATTATTTTCAAAGTTCAAAAATGCAGCCGTGGCCTATCCAAAACTCACCCGAGCCCTAGGGGCTCCAAACCAAATATACACACAACCTCAAAAACATCCTACGGACTTATTCGTGCGATCAAATCGCCAAACTAACATCATAAACATCGAATTAAACCTCAAAATCCATGAATTCTTTCAAACTTCATTAAACATCAAATTTTCCAATTTAGGTCCGAATCACGTCAAACGACGTCCGTTTTCACCAAATTTCACAGGAATGACTTAAACCATATATAAGACCTGTTCCGGGCGCCGGGCCCGATACCAACACGTTCTAAATTTCTAATCAATTTTCATTTTAAATTTCCTTAAACAATTTCAGAAAACAATTTTACAAAAAAATTCATTTCTCGGGCTTCGGACCTCGGAATTCGATTCCGGGTATACGCCCAAGTCCCATATTTTCCTACGGACCCTCCGGGACCGTCAAATCACGGGTCCGGGTCCGTTTATCCAAAACGTTGTCCAAGGTCAAATTTATTCATTTTAACATCAAAATTTAATATTTTTCACAGAATTTCATATTTAAGCTTTCCGGCTACACGCCCGGACTGCGCACGCAAATCGAGGCAACTCTAATTGAGGTTTTCAAGGCCTCGGAGTCATAGAATTTAATTAAAAATAGGTGATGACCCTTTGGGTCGTTACATTCTCCACCTCTAAAACAACCGTTCGTCCTCGAACGGATAGAAGAAGGAAGTACCTGAGTCGGGGAAAAGATGAGGATAACGGCTCCGCATATCGGACTCGGACTCCCAGGTCGATGCCTCAGGAGGCTGACCTTTCCACTGAACACGAACAGAAGGAAAACTCTTCGACTTCAACTGACGAACCTGCCGGTCTAGAATAGCCACCGGCTCCTCCTCATAAGACAAGTCCTTGTCCAACTGGACAGTGCTGAAATCTAGCACGTGGGATGGATCGTCGTGATACCTCCGAGGTATGGACACATGAAACATTGGATGCATGGCTGGTAAGCTCGGCGGCAAAGCAAGTATATAAGCCACCTCTCCCACTCGATCAAGAATCTCAAACGGACCAATGAACCTAGGGCTAAGCTTGCCCCTTCTTCCCAAATCTCATCACGCCCTTCATAGGCGACACTTGGAGCAATACCCGCTCACCAACCATAAAAGCCACATCTCGAACCTTGCGGTCTACATAACTCTTTTGCCTGGACTGAGCTCTACGAAGCCTATCCTGAATGATCCTAACCTTGTCCAAGGTCTCCTGAACCAGATCTGTACCCAACAACCGAGCCTTTCCCGGATCAAACCACCCAATCGGAGATCGACACCGTCTACCATATAAAGTCTCATAAGGAGCCATCTGGATACTCGACTGGTAGCTGTTGTCGTAAGCAAACTCCGCCAAAGGTAAAAACTGATCCCACGAACCTCCAAAGTCAATAACACAAGCTCGATGCATATCCTCCAAAATCTGAATAGTCCGCTCGGACTGACCGTCCGTCTGGGGATGAAATGCTGTGCTCAACCCCAACTCGTGTGCCCAACTCTCGCTGAACTGCTCTCCAGAAGCGCGAGGTAAACTGCGTACCCCGGTCCGAAATGATAGATACGGGCACACCATGAAGACGAACAATCTCCCGAATGTAGATCTCAGCTAACCTCTCGGATGAATAGGAGACTGCCACAGGACTGAAATGCGCTGACTTCCTACTCATAGCATCGGCCTATCACGACCCGGAATTCCCACCCTCGGGAGTCGTGATGGCACCTACTAATAGGAGCTAGGCAAGCCAACTTAATTAGCAATTTCATTAAACACATGTTCCCTTTTAACAATCAACAGCATTATATAAAGGCGACAGAATTAAAATCATAAGCGGAAGACTTAAATGTAGATAGATGATCAATAATACAGAAGTTCCAACACATATATCTCTACCCCGGGACTGGAGTCACATCCTCACGAACATCTAAGGAGTACTACATACAAAGTCTGAAAGAAGCATAATCTGTTTATCTCGGGTACAATGAGATGACAGCCAAAGCGTAAAGATAGAAGGGGGACGCCGGGCCCGCGGACNCCGGTCCCCCGGTCGTAAACGTAAACGTCGTCGTCGTCGTCGTCGTCGTCGACCAAACTAAACCTTACCGGTACCGGTACCGTTGGTCGAAAAACTAAAAAGTCGACCAACGAAGGTAGGTTAGGTACGACTACTACGACGACCATCAGCACAACCGACTCCATGTGCTGGTAAGTGCCTAGCCTAACCCCGACGAAGTAGTGACGAGGCTAGACTGGACCCACATAAACCTGTGCAATAATAAATATACCACGGAAATCGAAGTACAAGACAACTAACAGTATGGGAGGGGAAACATGCTGTGGGGAGATAACAAGATAACAGTAAATCCGAAGTAATCAATCTAGGTGCAATTTACCATTAAAAGCGAACAAGAAACTAATACCAACACTAAACACATTTGCATCAATAACTGTTGCGGCATGCAACCCGATCCACAATTATCACTGTTGCGGCGTGCAACCCNNTCCACAATTAACATTGTTGCGGCGTGCAACCCGATCCACAATTATCACTGTTGCGACGTGCTACCCGATCCACAATTAACATTGTTGCGGCGTGCAACCCGATCCACAATTAACATTGTTGCGGCGTGCAACCCGTTCCACAATTATCACAGTTGCAGCGTGCGACACGATCCACAATGTATACCCCTCAACCTTGCCCAAGCAACAGTCACAAATAAAGGGCAAGGGAGTAAACAAGTATTTGAAAAGAAATCCCAACAAGGGTACACAAACAACCAATAACAACCATGCAAGAGTAAATCGTTATTTCTCTTTTTCTTTCATTTTCATGTCCTAACTCTCTTTAGCACTCGTGTCAAGCTCTAAGGCATTTCTCATTTCACATTCACTCACCATTTGTATTTCAGACCGAGCCAATGCTCCACGAAGTTCTACAATCACAATATCTTTCACAATGTGTATACCACGTATAGAAGCCATCAATGACATGGAAGGCATAATAATATCCAAACAACTCACATATAAGGACTCACGGCCATGCTAGACCCCAATTTATAGGAACTCGTCACCATGCCTATACATCGTACTCGATCATTTAGCAATTAGCAAACAAGACTCGACTCCTAATTCCTCAAGCTAGGGTTAAACCAAACACTTACCTCAACTTCCACAGCCAATACAATCCTCCACGACCGCTTTCCCTCTCGAATTCGGCTCCAACTCGACCAAATATATACAATAAGGACTCCATGATATCAATATGTGCTAAACAAATCAAACCCAATGACTAATTATAGCTTTTTCATCAATTTACCCCAAAAGGTCAAAAATGCCCCCGGGCCCTCATGGTCAAAATCCGAGGTTCGAACCAAAACCCGTTTACCCATTCCCCTATGAACTCAATATGTAAGTTATTTTGGAATCGGACCCCGAATTGAGGTCCAAAACCCCCAATTTTAGAAAACCTAGGTTCTACCCTAAATTCCCAATTTCCCCATTAAAACCTTTGTTTGAAGTTGAAATTATGTTTAAGGATGTTTAGGAGTAAAGAAAATCAGTTAGAAATCACTTACCAATCGTTTTGAAGAAGTTGAATCGTTTGGAAAATCGCCTCTTATGTTTTGGGTTTTGGAAAAGTGAAGAAATGACTGAAAATCCCGACTTTATATACTGTGCTGGAGACTAGCGCGGACCGCACAAAAATGCACCGCGACCGCGCCGAGGAAGGGAAGAAAAATGACTCTCTGAACCTACCCAGCGCGGACCGCACTGATTTGGTGCGCGGCCGCGCTGGTTGACCTAGAATTCACTGGCCCTCTGAACCTAGCCACGCGGACCGCACAAGAACGCACCGCGGCCGCGCAACTTCCAGCGCGGACCGCGCGGAAATAACCGCGGCCGCGCTGGGGGCCTGCAACACCTGGACCTGCAACCATCTGATATTTCTAGCCTAGGACTTCCCGGGACCCCCTCAAAACTCACCCGAGCCCTCGGGGCTCCAAACCGAACATGCATATAAACTAAAAAACATGCTACGGACTCATCCGTGCGTTAAATCGCCCAAACAACACCAAAATCATCAAATTAGGCCTCAAGACCCAGGATTTCCTTCCAATTTTTCATAAAACATCAAGTTTAGAGTTTTTACTCCAAACACGTCAAACGATGTCCAAATTCAACCAAACTTTACAGAAAGTACTTAAGCCGTATATAAGACTTGTACCGGGCGTCAGAACCAAAATACGAGCCCGATACCACAGTCTTTTAATCAAATTCCATTTCCAATTTCCTTAACTATTTCCAGAAAACAATTTCACACAAAAATTTATTTCCCGGGCTTGGGACCTCGGAATTTGATTCCGGGCATACGCCCATGTACCATATTTTCCTACGGACCCTCCGGGACCGTCAAATCACGGGTCCGGGTCCGTTTGCCCAAAACGTTGACCGAAGTCAAACCTAATCAATTAAATACCAAGATTTAACAATTTTTCTCACAAATTTCATATTTAAACTTTTCCGGTTATGCGCCCGGACTGCGTACAGAACTCGAGGCAACCCCAAATGAGGTTTTCACGGCCTCAGAACTACAAAGGGAGTAGGAATACAGGTGATGACTCTTTTGGGTCGTCACATTCTCCACCTCTAAAACAACCGTTCGTCCTCGAACGGACAAAAGAAAGGAGTACCTGAGTCGGGGAAAAATTGGGGATAACGGCTTCGCATATCAGACTCGGACTCCCTGGTCGATGCCTCAGGAGGCTGACCTCTCCACTGAACACGAACAGAAGGAAAACTCTTGGATCTCAACTGACGAATCTGCCGGTCCAGAATAGCTACCGGCTCATCCACATAGGATAAGTCCTTGTCCAACTGGACAGTACTGAAATCTAACACGTGGGTAGGATCGCCGTGATACCTCCGAAGCATGGATATATGGAAAACTGGATGCACGGCTGATAAGCTGGGCGGCAACACAAGTCTATAAGCCACCTCTCCCATTCGATCAAGAATCTCAAACGGACCAATGTACCTAGGGCTAAGCTTGCCCTTCTTCCCAAATCTCATCACGCCCTTCATAGGCGACACTCGGAGCAATACCCGCTCACCAACCATGAAAGCTACATCTCGAACCTTACGGTCTGCATAACTCTTCTGCCTAGACTGAGCTGTACGAAGCCTCTCCTGAATGATCTTGACCTTGTCCAAGGCCTCCTGAACCAAATCCGTACCTATCAATCGAGCCTCTCCCGGCTCAAACCATCCAACCGGAGACCAGCATCGCCTACCATATGAAGCCTCATAAGGAGCCATCTGGATGCTCGACTGGTAGTTGTTGTTGTAAGAAAACTCCGCCAATGGGAAGAACTGATCCCACGAACCTCCAAAATCAATAACACAAGCTCGGAGCATATCCTCCAAAATCTGAATAGTCCGCTCGGACTGACCGTCCGTCTGGGGATGAAATGCTGTGCTCAAGTCTACCCGTGTGCCCAACTCTCGCTGAACCGCTCTCCAGAAGCGTGAGGTAAACTACGTACCCCAATCCGAAATGATAGACACGGGCACACCATGAAGGTGAACAATCTCCCGAATATAGATCTCAGCGAATCTCTCATAAGAACAGGAGACTGCCACAGGAATGAAATGCGCTGACTTGGTCAGCCTATCAACAATAACCCATATCGCATCAAACTTCTTTCGGGTCAACGGAAGTCCAGTAACGAAGTCCATAGTAATCCGCTCCCATTTCTACTAGGGAAGCTCAATCCTCTGATGTAAACCACCCGGCCTCTCATGCTCGTACTTAACCTGCTGACAATTCAAACAACGAGCCACATATGCTACGATATCCCTCTTCATCCTACGCCACCAATAATGTTGCCGCAAGTCCTGATACATCTTCGCGGCGCCCGGGTGAATAGAGTACCTGGAGCTATGAGCCTCCTCTAAAATCAACTCTCGAAGCCCATCCACATTGGGCACACAAGCTCGCCCCTGCAATCTCAAAACACCATCATCATGTAAGGTAACCTGCTTGGCACCTCCTCGCCGCACCGTGTCTCTAAGGACACATAAATGGGGATCATCAAACTGCCGATCACGGATACGCTCCAATAATGAAGAACGAGCAACCGTGCAAGCTAACACCCTGCTGGGCTTAGAAATATCCAACCTCACAAATCGATTGGCCAAGGCCTGAATATCCAAAGCAAGCCTCCTCTGACTGACTGGAATATAAGCAAGACTGCGCATACTGGCTGATTTCCTACATAAAGCATCGGCCACTACATTGGCCTTCCCCGGGTGATATAAAATAGTGACATCATAATCCTTCAACAACTCCAACCACCTCCTCTGCCTCAAATTCAACTCCTTCTGCTTGAACAAGTACTGAAGACTCTTGTGGTCAGTGAACACCTCACATGCCACGCCATACAAATAATGCCTCCAAATCTTCAAGGCGTGGACGATAACTGCCAACTTTAAATCATGCACTGGATAGTTTTTCTCATGAATCTTCAACTGCCTCGAAGCATAGGCTATAACCTTGCCATCCTGCATCAATACTGCACCAAGTCCAATACGGGAAGCATCACAATAGACGGTATAAGGCCCAGATCCTGTGGGCAAGACCAACACTAGTGCCGTAGTCAGGGCTGTCTTGAGCTTCTGAAAGCTCGCCTCACACTCCTCCGACCATCTGAACTGGGCACCCTTCTAGGTCAACCTGGTCATCGGGGCTGCAATAGATGAAAACCCCTCCACAAACCGACGGTAGTAGCCTGCTAACCCCAAGAAACTCCGAATCTCCGTCGCTGATGCTGGTCTAGGCCAGTTCTTGACTGCCTCTATCTTCTTCGGGTCCACCT
>NW_017675096.1:57061-76151 GCF_001879085.1 Nicotiana attenuata
GCCTGGTGGTTTGTTTCAGAGGATTGAGCTTCCCGAGTGGAAGTGGGAGAGGAATTACCATGGATTTCGTTACTGGACTCCCGTTGACCCAGAAGAAGTTTGATGCGATTTGGGTCATTGTTGATAGGCTGACCAAGTCAGCGCATTTTGTTCCTGTTGCAACTACGTATTCATCCGGGAGCTTTGCTGAGATCTACATCAGAGAGATTGTTCGCCTTCATGGTGTGCCGGTATCTATCATTTCGGATCGAAGTACGCAGTTACCTCGCGTTTCTAGGGTGCAGTTCAGCGAGAGTTGGGCACACAGGTTGAGTTGAGCATAGCGCCCCATCCTCAGACGGACGGCCAGTCCGACAGGACTATTCAGATATTGGAGGATATGCCCCGAGCCTGTGTCATTGATTTTGGAGGCTCGTGGGACCAGTTTTTGCCTTTAGCAGAGTTCGCCTACAACAACAGCTACCAGTCCAGCATTCAGATGGCTCCATATGAGGCATTGTATGGTAGGCGATGTCGGTCTCCAGTCGGATGGTTTGAGCCGGGAGAGGCTCGGTTATTGGGTACAGATTTAGTTCAGGAGGCCCAATCATTACAACACAGGAATGATGGACTCGTTCGACCACGATAGCTCAGTCTCAGGCAGAAGAGTTATGCAGATCGCCAAGGCATCACTAGGCATGACCAAGCATGGTGCGAAATAAGATGAAACATATGAATACATAGATCCTGGATCAAATAGTACTGAAGCATCTCGATCACAAACCAGAACCGTACCTGTGATCACCGCATCTGAGGCCTCTGCCTCGGGCCTAGCCTGGAGTGCATAGCAACGGGGTTGGGCCCCACCACCCTGAACTATATCCCTAGGTCGATCTGCTGCTAGCTGACCTCCGCCCCTGGCGGTCTGAGCTCCACCTCTATGGCCTATACCTCCACCTCTATGGCCTATACCTCCACCTCTAGCTGGCTGTGGAGCATCCGGTGCCTGAATCATAGGACGGGGACCCTGCTGCTGCGACTGAGTACCCCTCACTCTCGGGCAAGCTCTCCTGATGTGACCATACTCACCACACTCATAACACCCCTCTGAACGCTGTGGCTGGCCCTGGCGACCTGAATGTCCTCCACGGAAACTCTGAAGTGGCGGTGCGCTGATGGGAGCTGACAGTACACTGAGGGACTGCTGATCAGAATAATGCCCACGGTGACCACGATCACCTGGGGCACCCTGAGAAACCTGGAGGGCTGACTGGAAAGGCCTGGAGGGCTGACCCCTATCATAAGAATCCCTGCCTCCAGATGAGGCACCACTGAAATGACCTGAGTGACGGGGTCTCTTGTCTGCTCTATGGCTACCCCCCTGTGCCAGAACCATCTCAACTCGGCGGGCCACATTGGCCGCCTCCTGAAAGCTGATCTCACTACCAGTCTCCCTAGCCATCTGGAGACGAATCGGCTGAATCAAACCATCAATAAATCTCCTCACCCTCTCCCTCTCAGTGGGGAGTATGACAAGAGCATGGAGAGCTAGATCGATAAACCGGGTCTCATACTGAGTGACTGTCATAGAGCCCTGCTGGAGACGCTCGAACTGCCTGCGAAGAGCCTCTCGCTGAGTAACTGGGAGAAACTTCTCCAAAAACAACTCTGCAAACTGATCCCATGTCAATGCTGGCGACCCCGCTGGTCTGGCTAAACAGAAATCCCTCCACCAAGTCTTGGCGGATCCTGCTAGACGAAAAGTGGCAAAGTCGACCCCATTGGTCTCCACAATACCCATAGTCCGAGGAACCTCATGGCAGCTATACAAGAAATCCTGGGGTCCTCTGATGAAGCACCGCTGAATGTGGTGGTGAAGAGCTTGGTGAACCTATCCAGTCTCCACAAAGCGTCGCGGACATAGCCGCTCCATCGCCGGTCTGAGTCACAATACCCGGCTGAGCTACCACAGTTGGCTGAACCACTGGAACCTGAGCCTGGGGAGCTATCTGCTCCGGAGTACGTGTAGCAGGAGTCTGAACTCCTCCTCCAGCCTGAGAAGTGGCTGGTGCTACTGGAAGCAAACCCGCTCTAGCGACGCTCTCCACAAAGCCTACCAATCTGACCAAAGCGTCCTGAAGAACTGGGGTGGCTATAAACCCCTCTGGGACCTGAGCTGGGCCCACTGGCACTGCTGGGACTGGGGCCGGAACCTCCTCGTCAAAACCGACCTGGGGCTCCGCCGCTGGTGCTGCTGCTCGGGGCTGAGCCCTGTCCCTACCTCGGCCTCTAGCACGGCCTCGTCCTCTGCCCCTAGCGGGAGCTGCCTGGGGCTCGGAGCGTGTTCTCGCCATTCTGCGAGGAAACAAAGTAGAAGTCCAATTAGCATTGAGAAACCAAACCGCACGACAAGAAAGAACAAAGGAGAGATTTTTTTTCCTAACTTGGCAGCCTCTGTGGGATAAGTACAGACGTCTCCGTACCGATCCCTCAGACTTTACTAAGCGTGTCCGTGAGTTGTGAGACCTATGGAACCTAGAGCTCTGATACCAACTTGTCACGACCCGGAATTTCCACCCTCGGGAGTCGTGATGGCGCCTACTAATAGGAGCTAGGCAAGCCAACTTAATTAGCAATTTCATTAAACACATGTTCCCTTTTAACAATTAACGGCATTACATAAAGGCGACAGAATTAAATCATAAGCGGAAGACTTAAATGTAGATAGATGATCAATAATACATAAGTTCCAACACATATATCTCTACCCCGGGACTGGAGTCACATCCTCACGAACATCTAAGGAGTACTACATACAAAGTCTGAAAGAAACATAATCTTTTTATCTCGGGTACAATGAGATGACAGCTAAAGTGTAAAGATAGAAGGGAGACGCCGGGCCCGCGGACGCCTGCAAGCTACCTCGGGTCTCTCTGGAATGAAGGTTCGCCCCCGTGCTAAAGTTGTTGCTGCTGCACAATACTTGGACCTGTGCAAAGATGCACAGAGTGTAGCATCAGCACAACCGACCCCATGTGCTGGTAAGTGCCTAGCCTAACCCCGGCGAAGTAGTGACGAGGCTAGACTGGACCCCACATAAACCTGTGCAATTATAAATATACAACGGAAATCGAAGTACAAGGCAACTAACAGTATGGGAGGGGAAACATGTTGTGGGGAGATAACAAGATAACAGTAATTCCGAAGTAATCAATCTAGGTGCAATTTACCATTTAAAGCGAACAAGAAACTAATACCAACACTAAACACATTTGCATCAATAACTGTTGCAGCGTGCAACCCGATCCACAATTATCACTGTTGCGGCGTGCAACCCGATCCAGTATTAACATTGTTGCGGCGTGCAACCCGATCCACAATTATCACTGTTGCGGCGTGCAACCCGATCCACAATTAACATCGATGCGGCGTGCAAACCGATCCACAATGTATACCTCTCAACCTTGCCCAAGCAACAGTCACAATTAAAGGGCAAGGGAGTAAACAAGTATTTGGAAAGAAATCCCAACAAGGGTACACAAACAACCAATAACAACTATGCAAGAGTAAATCGTTGTTCCTCTTTTTCTTTCATTTTCATATCCTAACTCCCTTTAGCACTCGTGTCAAGCTCTAAGGCATTTCTCATTTCACATGCTCTCACCATTTGTATTTCGGACCGAGCCAATGCTCCACGAAGTTCTACAATCACAATATCTTTCACAATGTGTATACCACGTATAGAAGCCATCAATGACATGGAAGGCATAACAATATCCAAACAACTCACATATAAGGACTCACGGTCATGCTAGACCCCAATGTATAGGAACTCGTCACCATGCCTATACATCGTACTCGATCATTTAGCAATTAGCAAACAAGACTCGACTCCTAATCCCTCAAGCTAGGATTAAACCAAACACTTACCTCAACTTCCACGGCCAATACAATCCTCCACGACCGCTTTCCCTCTCGAATTCGGCTCCAACTCGACCAAATCTATGCAATAAGGACTCCATATCAATATGTGCTAAACAAATCAAACCCAATGACTAATTATAGCTTTTTCATCAATTTACCCCAAAAGGTCAAAAATGCCCCCGGGCCCTCATGGTCAAAACCCGAGGTTCGAACCAAAACCCGTTTACCCATTCCCCTATGAACTCAAATATGTAAGTTATTTTAGAATCGGACCCCGAATTGAGGTCCAAAACCCCCAATTTTAGAAAACCTAGGTTCTACCCTAAATTCCCAATTTCCCCATTAAAACCTTTGTTTTGAAGTTGAAATTATGTTTAAGGATGTTAAGGAGTAAAGAAAATCAGTTAGAAATCACTTACCAATCGTTTTGAAGAAGTTGAATCGTTTGGAAAATCGCCTTTTATGTTTTGGGTTTTGAAAAAGTGAAGAAATGACTGAAAATCCCGACTTTATATACTGTGTTGGAGACTGGCGCGGACCGCACAAAAATGCACCGCGACCGCGCCGAGGAAGGGAAGAAAAATTACTCTCTGAACCTACCCAGCGCGGACCATACTGATTTGGTGCGCGGCCGCGCTGGTTGACCTAGAATTCACTGGCCCTCTGAACCTAGCCACGCGGACCGCGCAAGAACGCACCGCGGCCGCACGGAAATAACCGCGGCCGCGCTGGGGGCCTGCAACACCTGGACCTGCAACCATCTGATATTTCTAGCCTAGGACTTCCCAGGACCCCTCAAAACTCACCCGAGCCCTCGGGGCTCCAAACCGAACATGCATATAAACTCAAAAACATCCTACGGACTCATCTGTGCGATCAAATCGCCCAAACAACATCAAAATCATCAAATCAGGCCTCAAGACCCAGGATTTCCTTCCAATTTTTCATAAAACATCAAGTTTAGAGTTTTTAGTCCAAACACGTCAAACGACGTCCAAATTCAACCAAACTTTACAGAAAGTACTTAAGCCGTATGTAAGACTTGTACCGGGCGTCGGAACCAAAATACGAGCGCGATACCACAGTCTTTAAATCAAATTCCATTTCCAATTTCCTTAATTATTTCCAGAAAAAAATTTCACACAAAAATTCATTTCTCGGGCTTGGGACCTCGGAATTTGATTCCGGGCATACGCCCAAGTCCCATATATTCCTACGGACCCTCCAGGACCGTCTTCACGGGTCTGGGTCCGTTTGCCCAAAACGTTGACCGAAGTCAAACTTAATCAATTAAATACCAAGATTTAACAATTTTTCTCACAAATTTCATATTTAAACTTTTCCGGTTACGCGCCCGGACTGCGCACACAACTCGAGGCAACCCCAAATGAGGTTTTTACGGTCTCAGAAGTACAAAGGGAGTAGGAATACAGGTGATTTTGGGTCGTCACACGGCCACCACATTGGCCTTTCTCTATGATTTAAAATGGTGATATCATAATCCTTCAACAACCCCAACCACCTTCTCTGCCTCAAATTCAACACCTTTTGCTTGAACAAATACTGAAGACTCTTGTGATCCGTGAACACCTTACATGCTACGCCATACAGATAATGCCTCCAAATCTTCAATGCGTGAACTATGGCTGCCAACTCCCAATCATGAACCGGATAGTTCTTCTCATGAATCTTCAACTGCCGTGAAGCCTAGGCAATAGCCTTGCCATCCTGCATCAACACTGCACCAAGTCCAATACGAGATGCACCACAATAAACTGTATAAGGCCCGGAACCTGTGGGCAAAACCAACACCGGTGCCGTAGTCAGAGCTATCTTGAGCTTCTGAAAGCCCGCCTCACACTCGTCCGACCATCTGAACTGGGCACCCTTCTGGGTCAACCTGGATACCCTCTGATGACACAACATGACCCAAGAATGCAAATGAACTCAACCAGAACTCATACTTCGAAAACTTGGCGTACAACTGACTATCCCTCAAAATCTGAAGAACCACTCTAAGATGTTGCTCGCTGCTCCTCTCGGCTGCAGGAATATATCAAAATATCATCATGAAGACTATCATGAACGAATCCAAATAAGGCCTGAACACTAGGTTCATCAAATCCATAAGAGCTTCTAGGGCATTTGTCAATCCGAATGACATCACCAAGAACTCACAATGCCCGTACCTAGTGCGGAAAGCTGTCTTAGGGACATCGGATGCCCTAATCCTCAACTGATGGTAGCCAGATCTCAAGTCAATCTTTGAAAATACCTTGGCAACCTGAAGGTGATCAAACCAATCATCAATCCACGGCAATGGATACCTATTCTTGATTGTAACAACACATTCTCATTGACCCATCCTTCTTCTTAACAAATAACACCGGCGCACCCCAAGGCGAAACACTAGGTGTGAGCATGTGATTTTTGCCTCGTTTAAATTACTCCTATAGAATCCTTAGAATTAGGATTGTTTCTTTTATTATTTGATTTTTAGGAATTAATTGCATAATTGTCGTGTTTATTTGCATGTGCATTTTTTTAAATTTAGCATAATTCATCTAAAAATACAAAAATACACATTGCATTGGCATTTAGGACTTAATTTTACATTTTTAGATTAATTAGTAATTAGGGTTTTACGAAAATACAAAAATAAAAAAAAATTGATATTTTGCTTGATTTTTTTAGTTTTCTTTAAATTGGTAGTTTACTAATAGTTTGATTATTAGTTCTAGCTTAATATAATTAGGTAGGCTAGTTTAATCTTTTAGGTTTAATTTTAGCTTTAATATTTGAAAAAATAAACAAAAGAAAAGAATTAAAAGAAGTTGGAAAATTGAAGAGAAAAGGAAAATAAAGAGGTTTCTTTTGCTTCAGATGTTGGGCCTATTTTAATTTTTAAAAAAATCGAGCCCAAACCCCTCAAATCCATTTAAATTCTACCCAGGCCCAATTGTATTACCCAGTCCGGTCCAGCGAATAGCCAAAACGACATCGTTTTCCTCCAATTAATCTCGGCCGTCTAGGATTGTTGATCCAACGGACGAGAAGTCCCCATCACTTAGTATAAAACTGTCTGAACCGTACCCATCCCCTTCAGACCCCCACTCCGTCTCTAACCCTAGAGAGACCAGCCGCCCTCACCTCCTTCGTCAACTCCGCCGGCGGCGATGGCACAAACTACTCCGATAACTCCCAAATTCACACCATGTCTTCTCCTCCTCCTCCTCCTCATTCCAAATCCAAGTTCCGTTTTCTTCAAACCTCGCCCAAACCCCTCGAATCTCTGTTTAAAACCATGAACCCTAGCCGCCGCCTTTGTTCTCTGGTGGCGGTGCTGCCCTCAAACCTCACCAAAATCACACCCCAGGGCCTCTTTGACCTCCTCTTCCCAAATCCTAAACCCAAATCCCTCAAATCCAGTTGTAACCCCTCGGATTTTAGATCTAGGGTTTCCGTTCAAGACTGTTCGAGTTTCTAGGGTTACCCGGTGTTCGAAAGGGTTTTGAAATTATGCTATGTGTTTGTTCTTGGCAAGAACAAACACATAACATTATTTGAAGACCAGATTCGAAATCAATCAAGTTAAAGCTCAAAATCAGTGAGTTTTTGAATTTTTCTTTTGGTTTTGTTATTTGAATTAGTTTCCCCTCTATGATTGATTCCTTTTCATGATTAATCGATTTAGGTTTTGATTTTTATTTTTGCTTACCAATCCGTTTAGAGTCAGTAATTGATTTTGTTTTTTCTCTATTCATATTTGTTCGTTTTCATTTTGGTTGAGTTCTAATTTTCTGATAGCACGAACCTGTTCTTTTAATTTGGTTGTGTTTGATTCATAATTTTCTGTTTACTTGATAATAAATAGCTTGATTTGGAATTTTATCAATTTTGGTTCTTAAATTCTGTCCAATTCATAGTAGTAGTCTATAATGACGTTGATTAGGATAAATTCTAGTTCAAATTATGATAAGATTCCTATATGGTTATAGCTGAAAATTTCCAGCCCCTTTGTTTGGTTAACCATGGTCATTTGACCAAGTTTAAGAGGACTAAGGTTAGTTTTGACTAGGTTAGAAATTTAGAATCCAAATTAAGGGTAGTATAGGTATTTCAAAATATAGGATAGTGCAGTAACTGAAATTAGAAACCCCTAGAACTTTCTAGATGGGGTTCCAATTAAAATTTCAGGGATCTTAGTAGTGTAACTTGGGCAACAAGCCAATAAATAAGGGACTAACTAGCTAAAAACTGAAAAATAAAAGAGGGACTTAGGGGTAAAACAAAAATTTGAAGGTTGCCCTAAGTTTTGCCTATAAAAAGGCATGCCCATTGCCTTGTTTCACAAGTTTTGAAATCTGAACAATCCCCACAAGTTTAAGAAGTTTGGAGGTCTAAAAATTTGAAATTGAAATTCAAAAACAAAAGTTTGAAATCTGAGAGTGTGAGAGTTCATTCTAGATCTTAGATCTTCTGAAAACCAAAAAATAACACAAGAACTCCAAAAATACTATTCCATTGAAGTTTCCTAGAATAATTTCGAATTCCAACTGTTAATACAAATTTTCAGCTTAGATAAGGACGAAAATGACCTGAAGATTCCTTGTGTTTTTGGTTGCTGAAGTTTCAGAAGTTTCCTGGGTTTAATTTCGAGTCTGTTTTGGTTCAATCAAGTCTATTTTTGGTTGTTTGTTGGTGTTGTTCCTCTGTAATTCATTCTTGGGTTGCTATGATACTGTTTTGGGTTTGAAATTGATCCTGTTGCTACCGGTTTTAACTGCTGTTAGCTATTGCTGACTCTGCCTTCTTCTTCTTATTCTGCCTCAAATTCCAGGTACACATCATGTAGCTCTCAAGTTTTGGAAATAAAACGAAGTGCTGCCCGATTTCTCTGATAATTTCCATTATTGAATTTCTAGCAGTTTCATAATTTCATTAGAATTTTCATTTGTAACTGATTAAGGACTGTTTGGACTGTAGAAACTATTTGTTTTAGCATAATTTGAGTGCTATGTCTAATATTGTTTAGTACAGCTTAGTTGCATTTTCGAATCTAATATCACGTTAGCATAGGTGTTGAATTAGTGTTAATATTCTATATCTAAGTGCTTGAAATCTTTTGAAGGAGCTGAAAACTTATAATTCGTGAAGTTTAGGAACTTAATAGCTTGTTTTGGATCACATGTTATAGATGACCTATTTTTCATACAAAATCAGTTGATCCCATCATGACTTGCTAGTTTATTAAATTCTATTCTGCAAAATCAAACATTCAGCCGCTCAAGTTTCAGTTTTTAGAACTTATTAATTAAATTCAGTTTGTCCAGTCACTTGTCATTAAAAGCAAAGCAGGATTTGGCTCATTGATTCATTGTTAATGGACATTGAAAATTGGTTACACTATCAAGTAATTTGTTGAGTAATACTGGTCTAGTTTATACCTGGACTGTCTGGGCCATAAGGAATTGATTTAACATGGCCCGGTCATACAATAGCTGTCCAGAAATAACACCAGGCCCACCCCCTTCTAATTTAATTGATTTCATCAAGTCAAAGGCCTGGGCGGCTTGGGCCCAAGTTCAAATTTTGTCGCCCTCACGCAGAGCCTGCTCGGAAGCCCATTTGGGGCAGCTCCTCATAAAACTGGTTGAAAATATCTCACTATTGGGCCAAATTCGAAGCCCAAAAATGCTGGAGGATTTTATTAAGGCTATGAGTTTAAATTTGTAATGCAAGTTCGGGCTTTCCAAGTTAAGTAGCAAATTTGAATTAAGATGTTTCTCTCTTGTTTAAATTTGGACTTGATCTTGAGGCCTGAATTCCTTAATGGCTTTTAATAGTAGTTTATTAATAATGTTAATTAATCAGGCCTTTAGAGACAATCTTTAATAGAGAATAATAGTCCCTTTAGGATGGACTTAAAAATAAACGAGGTGCGCCGCGCCAAACAAAATTCATTAATTGCGTGGCCCTCTTTAATTACTCCATTAAAATATCTAGAACTCGAGACGTGCCATTTAGCGAATTTTCATGGCCTCCCGCAAAGTAAATAACACGTTAGTCACTTTAAGCGCGTTCTTTAATAATCCTACCTTCCTAAACTCGGGTGTGCATTTCATGTAACCCAAATCCAAATCCCAAAATGTTGAATAAAATGTGTCGAGGATCAGGGTGCATTTCATGTGACGTGATCCAAAAACATGTTTTAAACAACGTTCAATTTCTTAAAAATTAATTAAAAGCGGTAAAAAACTTTAAAAACTGCACTATAGGATGACATGTATTAAAATCAGATTTTTAGCCAATTATAATAGTTTAAGCGACCGTGCTAGAAACACGGGATCCGGGGGTGCCTAACACCTTCCCTCGGGTCAACAGAATTCCTTATTCAGAATTTCTGGTTCGCTGACTCCATTCGAGAAGTCGAAATTTTGCTCGATTTGGGATTCAAGATAAACCGGTGACTTGGGACACCAAAAGCCAAACCTATCCCAAGTGGCGACTCTAAATGAATAAATAATTCCATTTCGAATAATGTCACTTAAAATGGAAAAACTCCCTTATACACTATCCTTCCGGAGGTGGTGTGTAAAAAGGAGGTGTGACAGCTCTGGCGACTCTGCTGGGGATGCGAACCCAGAATTTCGGTTCAGGGTTCAAGAATTCGAGCTTAGAATAACTGTTATATTTGGCTTATCTGATTTTCCTACATGTTTCATGCTAAATGTGCTAAATGCTTTACCGCTTTGATATTTGGTGAATTGTATATATAAACTGCTACGAAACCCTTCCTCTCTCCGAGTCTTCTACATCATGGAGAAGGGTGCACTTCGTGTGACTTCTCTTCTGTTTAGAGTCTTATCACATTTAGAACGAGGTTCGGACAAGTTCCTATGCCGGCGGAGCTTCTGTATCCCCGGTACGCTGCCCCCCTCGGCTCGAGTTGTCCGCTCGGGTAAGCCAGGTCTAGAACAATAAACCCAGGTTTTAAACCTAGTATAACAAAGCCTCATGCCGGATCCCTAGTAGGAACGTTTGTTTGCATCATGTGCATTTGACTTAGGGGACTCAACACAGGGGTTGGGTCCGTCTAGGACAGGTGACCTGAAATGAAAAGACCATCCTGATGCATCTTACATGCTACTTGTGCATTTATTTGCTCGGCTTTGCATGTTTACCGGCTTGTACATAATGGGAGAGAATTGAACGGAAAATAGCAGTGTTAGGACTAAGTGAGGGTAACCACTTGTTTTGAAAAACCAATATCCAAGTAGTACCGAAACTCTGCCGGATTTTTGAGAAAAAGAAAAAGAAAAGTTTTTGTTTTCCAAATATATTTGGTTTTGACAAATCTGCCCGAACTACGCCAGTTTGATTCCCACAGGGCGTGGGATACGTAGGCAAGCCCCATCGGGTCGAACTTCCCTTTTTCAAAAATAGCCCAAAAACAACAAAAATTTTAATTTTTGCCAAAAATAAGTCAGGTGATGCCATTCTTGCTTAAAATAAGCCGAATGTCCCCAACAGGGCGCCGGAAGGCTGTTTTTGCAAGAATAGCCACCTTGGGTAATTTTTAATGATTAGCGGGCACAGCCTTAAAATCTTCTTTCCCAAAGTGTTGAAAGGCAGTATCCGCAAAGCCGGAGTTTTGTTTTTGAAATAAAAATTAATGTAAAATCAAAAATCCAAAAAATATTTTCTTCTTATTACAAAACAAAAAAAAATCAAAAATCCAAAAAATATTTTCATTCTTCTTTCATTAAAAAGAAATTTAAGAATCAAAATAAGCACAGGATATTTCCTTAGTTTTCTCCTTAGTTAAAAAACGTATTTCCTTTACAAGTTTGTCTTTTGAAATCCCAAAAAAAAAGAGTTAAAATTAAAAAAAAAAAAAAAAAGAATTTTCTTTTCTCTTTAGAAATCTTTCTTTACAAAAATTCTTTAAAAAAATAAACAAATCGAAATCTGAAAAAAAAAATTCTTTCTTTCTTTATAAGTCTTTCTTTCGAAAATTAAAAAGAAAAAAAAAACCAAATCAAAATCAAAAAAAACAAAAAGAGTTTGTTTACTTTATTCCTGGTCTTCAAGAACTACGCTTTGGTCTGATTCATGCGGGGTCATGATACGTAGGCAATCTCCATAAGATTCGACCGTAACCCTAAGAGAAAAGAAAAAAAGGGAGGCAAGAAAATAATAAAAAACAAGAGAGGAGAAGAAAAGAGAAAGAGAACATAAGAAAACCGAGAGAAAGAAACCATGGCAAAGGCAAAGGCAAAGAAAAGAAAAAGAGAGAGGAAAGAAAAATGAGAAAAGTGAGAGAAAAACCAGAAAAAGCAAAGAAAAGAAAAGAGAAATGAAAACCGAAAGAAGAAAAACGGGAAAGAATAAGGAAACGCCGAAATGATGCATGCAACCATTGCAAAACATATAGAAACACATTTAACTGTATAGGTGCATCACGCCTCAACGTGCGATTACCTATCTGTTATTTGCCTCAAACTAACCGTTTGCTGCTGTCACTTCAAGTCCAGATTTTATAGAAACGGTGGTTGGTTTTTCGTGGTAAACTGGCATCACATCCGTACTTTACCAGATCAAAGGGGAGCATAGAAACGTCTTCGGAAATGACCTTGCCAGCAATTCCCATCCCAGAAGATAGCCCAATCTCGGGCATCCCGGCCTCAGAGTCTGCAGCGGCTGAAGAGAACAGGATCTTACGTCTTAGGGTCATGGAGATGTGGGATGCGTCAACTAATGGAAGAGAGCCTCCAAGTGCCATCCCCGGATTCCCCGAGTTGTTTCCTAGAACAGGGGGTACCTCTAATATCCCCATCAGCCATCCGAATACCCCATTGGGACAGCCCACCATATCGGCTCATTTTGTGGGAACACCTTCTGAGGTCGGCCCCCAGGTGTTCACATCCGGAGCAGTCCCCAATATCTTTGCCGCTCCCTCATACTCCGCCACAACACAACCCGCACTCCCAAAACCAACCACTTTTGATCCGTCAGCCTTCACATTCCAAAATCCTATTTTCCAAAAGGAGCTTCCTTAGTACCCCACCTATACTTACTCCCAACCACCTCCATATGAGTTCACAACGGGATAGGAAAAGACTCCCAAAGCTCCCTAACATGATGAAATGGCAAAAAGGATGAGAAGCCTGGAATAGAGCCTCAAAAACATGCAAGGTTTAAGTGGGCAGAAGAGTGTTTCCTATACTGATCTGTGCATGTTCCCTCACGTGCACCTGCCTATGGGATTCAAGACTCCGAAGTTCAAGAAATACGATGGGCATGACGATCCTATTGCTCACCTTAAGAAATACTGCAATCAATTGCGCGGGGCTGGAGGGAAAGAGGAATTGCTCATTGCGTACTTTGGGGAAAGCTGCGTGAACTGTTCTTGTGACGACCCAAAGGGTCATCACCTATTTCCTCATCCACTCCGTGCTTCCGAGGTGTTGAAAACCTTATTTTTACTTGCCTCGATTTGCGTGCGCAGTCCGGGCGTGTAGCCGGAAGGCTTAAATATGAATTACGTGTGAAAAATGATGAATTTTGATATTAATATGATTAAAGTTGACTTTGGTCAACATTTTGGGTAAACGGACCCGGACCCGAGATTGGACAGTCCCGGAAGGTCCGTAGAAAAATATGGGACTCGGGCATGTGCCCGGAGTCGAATTCCGAGGTCTAGAGCCCGAGGAAAGAATTTTTCTGTGAAATTGTTTCTCTGAAAATATTAAGGAAAAAGGAAATAAAAATTGATTAAAAGACCGTGGTATCGGGCTCGTATTATGGTTCCGACGCCCGGTACAAGTCTTAAATATGTGTTAAGCGCTTTCTGTAAAGTTTGGTCGAAATCGGACGTCATTTGACGTGTTTCGGACCTAAATATCTAAAGTTTGAAGTTTATGAAGTTATAATGAAAAATGATGAATTTGGGGCTTGATTTAATGATTTTGATGTTATTTTGGTGATTTGATCGCACGGACAAGTCCGTAGGATGTTTTTGAGGTTGTGTACATGTTTGGTTTGGAGCCCCGAGGGCTCGGGTGAGTTTTGGATAGGTGTCGAGTTGCATTTTTGAACTTTGAAAAAAATAGTTGCAGGTCAGGTCTGGTTTCATCGCATTTGCGAAGAATTTCTCGCAAATGCGAATGCCCCATCGCAAATGCGAGAAGGAAGGATTTCAGCTTGGGTCGCAAATGCGATGCCCTTGCTCGCAAATGCGAGAGGGCCCAGATCGCAAATGCGATCAATCTTTCGCAAATGCGAAGTCTGCATTGAGGCCCAGTGTTCGCAAATGCGAACTAAAATCTCGCAATTCCCAGACCTGCTGGGTTCGCAATTGCGAACCCAGCTTCGCATTTCCTATATCCGCAGCCCAACAAATTTTATACTTAGTCGAATTTTCATCACTTTTCACCACTCTTTCAAAACCCAAACACCATAGGCGATTTTTCAAGAGCAAACTTCATCCCAAATCAATTGTAAGTTGATTTTTACTCAATTCTTTCAGTCTTTAACATCATTAAACATGTTTTTCACTTAAAAATCATGGATTTTCATGGGTGAAATTGGGGGTTTTTTGGTAGAACCTAGGTTTTCTATAAATTGGGGAGTTAGACCTCGATTTGAGGTCTGATTTCAAAACAAATTACATATTTGAATTCGTGGGGGAATGGGTAACCGGGTTTTGGTTCGAACCTCGGGTTTTGACCACGTGGGCCGGGGGCATTTTTGGAATTTTTGGGAAAAACTTGGGAAAATCATTTTTATGCATTCAAATTGATTCATATAGTGTTTATTAAAGTAATTGAACAATTTGTGATTAGATTCGAGCGAATTGGAGGTGGAACCGCGAGGTAAAGCGATCGTTGAGGATTAAGTGGATTTCAAGGCTTTGAGGTAAGTGTTTGGTTTAACCCTAGCTTGAGGGAATAGGAGTTGAGTCTTGTTGCTAATTGCTATGTGATCGAGTACGATGTATAGGCATGGTGACGAGTATCTATACATTGGTGTCTAGCATGACCGTGAGTCCTTATAATGTGATTATCATGACTTGGTTGTGAACTCCGTGTTTATTGGAGGATTTCTATATGTTGTGAATAACATGTGAACGATGATATGATCATTTGATCCTAGGAGCATTGGCTCGAATTGTGATACGAATATTGAAAGTATATGAAATGACTTGAATCTGTGGAGCGTTGGCTCAAGATGGTAGAGTGGATTATAAGATAAGAAAAGTAAGAAAGAGAAAGCGTTGTTGATTATTCCCTTGCCGGGACGTTTGGTTGAACTTGTTGGTTTCTTTCCCTTGCCGGGATTTTGTCAAATATTTGCTTATTTTTTTTATGCCTCTTAATCGTGACTGTTGTTTTGGGAGTCAGACTGTTAAATGATGTGGATCGGGTTGCGCGCCGCAACAAAGATATTGAGGATCGGGTTGCACGCCGCAACAATAATATGTGAGGATCGGGTTGCGCGCCGCAACAATGATACATGATAAATGATGTGGGTCAGGTTGCACGCCGCAACAGTGGTATTTGTGGATCGGGTTGCACGCCGCAACAGTGGTATTTGTAGATCGGGTTGCACGCTGCAACAATGGTAAATTGTGGACCGGGTTGCACGCCGCAACAGTTATTGATACCATGTGTTTATATTGAGTATTGTTTTCCTTGTTCATTGTGAATCTAAGCTGCTTTAGTTTGTTACTCGGAATTACTTTTACTATTGTTATCTCCCCACAGCATGTTTCCCCCTCCCATATTGCTAGTTGTTTGGTATTTTGTTTCCGTTGTATATTTATAACAGCACAGGTTTATGTGGTGTGCGGTCTAGCCTCGTCACTACTTCGCCGGGGTTAGGCTAGACACTTACCAGCACATGGGGTCGGTTGTGCTGATGCTACGCTTCTGTGCATTTTTGCACAGGTCCAGGTTTTGAGGAGCAGCAGCAGCATTAGTACGGGAGCAGGCTTTCATTATCACGAGACCGAGGTAGCCTTGCAGGCGTCCGCAGGCCCGGCGTCTCTTCTTTATGTTCTCTTTTAGACTGTTGCCTCCTTGTCTCGAGACAGACAGCTTCTATGTCTCTTTCAGACCTTTGTATTTAGTATATTCTTAGTGGTTCGTGAGTGATGTGACACCAAATCTTGGGTAGAGGCTATTATTAACCGTTCCGCGTTTTGATTTAGATTTATAAATCAGACTTCCGCTATTATTCTTAGTAAATTTCATGTTCTATATTGATGCTATAAATTGCTAAAATAATTGTTTAGTGATGAAAAGGTAAATAAGTTGGCTTGCCTAGCTACCACGAGTAGGCGCCATCACGATCCCGATGGTGGGAAATCCGGGTCGTGACAGTTCTCAGTCAAAGCTGGTGACCTAACTGGTATAGCCAATCAATAATCTCTCCAACAGGTCTTGGCGGATCCAGACAAGCGAAAGGTAGCAAAATCGACTCCATTGGTCTCCACGATCCCCATGTTCCTGAGAACCTCATGACAGCTGTCTAGATAATCCTGGGGATCCTCAGTAGATGCACCGCTGAATGTAGTAGTGAAGAGCTTGGTGAAACTTATCCAACCTCCACAAAACCTCTAAAGACGTAGCTGATCTATCACTGGTCTGTGCTGCTACTCAGCTGAAGAAGCGGTACATGACCTCGCCATTCGCGAAGGGACAAGAGTAGAGGTTTCAATTTAGCATTTGAGAAACAAAATCGCACGACAGGAAAGAAAAAGTGTGAAGTTTTCCTAACTCCGTAGCCTCTGGGGGATAAATACAGACGTCTCCGTATCGATCCCTCGGGCTCTACTGAGCTTGTCCGTGAATTGTGAGACCTGTGTAACCTAGAGCTCTAATACCAACTTGTCTCGACTCGGATTTTCCCACCCTCAGGGGTCGTAATGGCGCCTACTCGTAGAAGCTACGCAAGCCACAAATCATAAACTCCTACCTATTTCATTTTAAATCCTTTTATCAATCATAACAACAAACGTTAAATATTTAAATGACAGCGGAATATGAAATTAAAGCGGAAGACTTAAATAAAATATAAAACCAAACTATCCTGAAGACCAACACATACCTCTAACCAGAACCTGGTGTCACAACATCCACGGACTACTAAGAGTACTAAATACAATCGTTTGAAAGAAATACAACACTGTTGTCTCGAAAACATGAGATAACAAAATGAAATATAAGATAGAGGAGACGTCGGGCCTGCGGACGCATGCAAGGCTACCTCGGAGTCTCGATGGACTGAAGGCTAGCTCCCGAGCTACTACTGCTGTCCGAGACCTGGATCTGTGCAAAAGAGCACAGAGTGTAGTATCAGCACAACCGACCCCATGTGCTGGTAAGTGCCTAGCCTAACCTCGGCGAAGTAGTGACGAGGCTAGACCAGACTACCACATAAACCTGTGCAGTTATATAATGTACATCGGAGAGTAAAGTAGAAATAAACAAATAAAGGTGAGAGGGGGAAACATGCTTCAGGGAATAATAGGTAAAAACAGACTATCAAGAGAACTATAAGGGAATGAAACTCCAACCACTAACAAGAATAAGAAAGAAACAAAGGTAGATCTCACTGTCAGTACATATCTCGTTGCAGGCGTGCAACCCGATCCCATTTCCTGTATCCCGTGGCAGGCGTGCCACCCGCTCCCATTTCCTTATATCACGTGGTAGGCGTACCACCCGCTCCCATTTCATTATATTAACAGTTCTTCCAAATGAAATTACTCCAAAAAACGCAACAATTAATACGAATTCATAAGACAACAAAGTACACAATAATTATGACTCACCGAGGAAAACAAATAATGACAAGTAGCAATTAATTATGGACTTTATGAAGCAAATAGGCAATTTAAGATTTAGTATGCTAAATGTCAAGTAGCAATTAAGTCACATAAACATGTAGCAATTATAGCATAAATTCAAGGCATATTGTTGCGCAAGGATATCTAGAGCCAATAATAACAAGTAACACAATAAAGGAAAATGCCAACATAAAGAATCACAGTAATAGTGGAATAAGACAATTAATGCACTTGAACCGATAACAACAAGAAACCATAGCAAACGACAATAAGTGCACGGCATCACCCTTCGTGCTTTAACACTCTCTCACCAAAACAATCCACGGCATCACCCTTCGTGCTTTACGCTCTTCCTCACCCAAACAACAATCACAAGGCAAATAGGGTAAGGGAACCTATAACATCGAAATAAAATCAAGTAACAACAGATCAGTAAATAAAAGTAAAGGACAACATAACTCAATTATCAACAAGAATTAGGAAAATCAAAGACAAGTGCACGGCATCACCCTTCGTGCTTTTACTCTAGTCCTCACCAAGCAATAATATAATGAAAACGTGCACGACATCACCCTTCGTGTTTTTATCTCTTTCCTCACCAAAACAATTAGAATAATAAAATGTGCACGGCATCACCCTTCGTGCTTTTACTCTCTTTCCTCACCAAAACAATTAGAGTAATAAAATGTGCACGGCATCACCCTTCGTGCTTTTACTCTCTTTCCTCACATATAATCAATAGAATTGGCACGGAATGGTACATCGTGCGGCACGGCATCACCCTTCGTGCTTTACACTCTTTCCTCACAATAGCAAACAATGCACGGCATCACCCTTCGTGCTTTAACACTCTTCCTCACCCAAACAACAATCACAAACAAGGGCAAGAGAAATAAACAAGAACATATAGGAATCCCGAAAAGGGAATAATGATTTAACAATTAAATCTCGGCTAGGGAGCAACAAGTAAATAATTAAATCCCGGCATGGGAACAACAATTAAATAATTCAATCCCGGCAAGGGAACATTTCAATAACTCTTTCTCTATCTTTCACTTGTACCATTAAGGAGTCTAGTTCAAACGGCTAGTAAGGGCAGAATAAGGAAAAGAAATCAATTCAGTAAGGCTGATTAGGGCAAAGAAACCACATAGTGCATAAACAAGGCCAAATACATAGTGGGTAATTAAGGAAAGTTGAAATAACAGTGTATTTATAAAGTAAAAATAGGGCATCAGTTTGAAAATCAACCAAGAGGATCCCGGATCCAATTGTAATCATAGGGAATCCAAAGTAATTAAGGAAAGAATAATTCAAAAATTGGTACAGAAT
>NW_017675097.1:0-8078 GCF_001879085.1 Nicotiana attenuata
TGGAACATATTGCTACTGTTTCCGTCAAATTGTCTTCGTTTGCTTCAGTTGAACAGGAATTCGGTTAAGCTTTGATTTGTCTTTCTCTTCCTCAAGTTTAATTCTAGAGAAATTAGATCATTGTTCTATCCTAAAGGGCAATGTGTATTTGACTCCTTGTGATGCTTTTGATATCTTCTGTGACAAATTCAAGAGCTCTAGTTCAGAGTTCTACGTATGACTTGGGAATATCCATTGCAAAAACTAACTGTGCATAATTTTACTTCTAGAAGTACTGATCAGTTAGCTTCCTATTGCATTAGTTTCTAATGAACCTTAAATCACTTAGAAAAAATGTGAGGGATTGATTCTGCCCTTAACTCAGTTGCGGTAGTTTTCGTGACTAGATGATGTATTTGAACCTGGAGAAAAATGTTTTTTTTTATAGATATAAGATGTTCTACCCAAGCATGTATACAATTAGCAATCCTTCAAAAAGAAATAATTTGAGGCGGGACATGCCAAATAAAATCTCATAACCCATGGCCCTCATTTAATTAATTTTAACTCTTAGAATTCGAGGCGTGCCATTTAGCAAATTTCCATGGCCCTCGCAAAGTTAAGAATGCGTAGTTGCTTTAGGCGCGCTATTTTAAAAATTACCTTCCTAAACTCGGGTGTGCATTTCATGTGACCCAAATCCAAATCTCAACAACGTTAAATAAAATGTGTTGCGGACTACGGGTGCATTTCATATGACGTGGTCCAAAGATGTGTTTTTGATGACGTTGAAATCTTCCTTAAAAGATAATAATTAAAAGCGGTTAATAAGTCTAAAATTGCACCAGAGGCTAGAACATGTATTAAAATCAGATAATGGTCCAATTTTAATAGTTTAAGCGATCGTGCTAGAACCACGTAATCCGGGGGTGCCTAACACCTTCCCTCGGGTTAACAGAATTCCTTATTCAGAATTTCTGGTTCGCAGACTTCAAAAGGAAAGTCGAAATTTCCTCGATTTGGGATTTAAAATAAACCGGTGGCTTGGGACACCAAATAAACTATCCCAAGTGGCGACTCTGATAAATAAATAATCCCATTTAGAATAATGTCACTTAATTTGGAAAAACTCCCTTATATACTATCCTTCGGGGTGGTGTGTAAAAAAGGAGGTGTGACACTGCTTACCGCGACCGCGGTGCCTCCCTGCGGCCGCGTTGTATTTTTCCGCGGCCCGCGGTGGTAAACTTCAGAGAAGTCGATTTTAAGGACCGCGGCCGTGGTTGTTTTTTCGCGGTCCGCGGTGCCTTACCGTGGCCGCACATCATTTTTTGCGATCTGCAGTGACCTGAATCAGAGGGTGGGTAGTCTGAACCCAACCCCACTACGGTCCGCGGTCGTGCCTTTGCGGCCGCAATGCTTTTTATGTGGTCCGCGGTCAGCTGTTTTCATTCATATTCTTCACTATTTCTTCTGGTAGTGATACTAACAAACATTAACTGAATTCTCCTTGCAGACAATGGTTAAATCAACAGGAGGTGGTGAAAAACAGAAAGTAAAAGGAGAGTCCCCCCGGGGTAATGGACGAGGAATGATCAAATTGACCCCCAAGTCCATAAAGCAATTGGGGAAACCAGAAAACAAATAAAGGCTACAGATAGAGCTGCTTCCCATTCAGAGGGAAGTGAGTGTTTGCCCTCCCGGGAGGCATCCGAGTCTGATTCAGTGCCGGAGTATGTACCTGACTTCCCGGAGAGATAGAGGTTGAGAGATGAACCTACACCTCCGGCCTCTCATGCTGCTCAAGCTTCAATTCAAATTTCATCTTAGTCGTCTGAGGGCTCAGCGGAAAGCAGTGACAGTGCAACCTCTACTTCACCTACAGCTTCGACACCCGGTGAGGATCCCATTGATGAAGAAGAAGAGAGAGAATCCCAACCCGGGGGTGTGGAGAGAACTAGAAACCCCGAGGTGTGGAGAAGGAGGTTTGTCAGTGAGCTGGCATACCACAAGTTCCGATAATGGTGGCCTCTGAGGTCGTTTATTATTGAGCGCCAGTTCATACAGAGGGATCTGCTGCCTCACAACCCGAATGTGAAGAGGCATCAGAGAACGACCGGGGTGGGATTACTTCACCAGCAGGGTACCAGAGGCAAACAAGCACTTAGTCAAAGAGTTTTACGCCAATGTTGCCCACATCAAGAAGGATACCAAAGTGACAAAAGTGCGGAACTTGAAAGTGATGTTCGATGGAAAAACAATCAATGAGTACCTGGGCTTTCCTGAGGAAGATGAGTCATTATACTTGGAGAAATTGGCACTTGATGAGGTAGCCCGTCCATGGTTAGCATCATATTTGGCTCTCCCGGGCACCACCCCAGCATGGTTGACAGCAGGAGTTCAAATTCTGAGGAAGACTTTAAACTTTGAGGCAAAGGGGTGGGAGATGTTTGTATGCAGCAGGCTGGACCCCACTACCCACGAGAACTCTCTGCCTGTCTCCCGGGAGATATTGGTGGCTTCTATTATGGAGGGGTACCCGATCAACATCGGGAATGTTATGTCTAGGGTGATCACAAGGGTGGTCAATGAAGGTGACAGATCATACCCCTTCCCAAATTTCCTTACAATGTACTTTGAGGACCAAGAAGTGGAGAAAAGGAAGTTTGACGTGGAGGTAAAACAAAAAATTCGCTTTTCATGGTATAGCCTAAAGGCTGATGACAACCCTAAAGCCAAGGATCCTAAAGGTAAAGCCACTACTTCTACTGGCCAGTCTGAAGAGCCAGTAGTAGTAGTCACTTCTTCTCAGCCTCCCTCAGCCACACCAGATATTGCCCCAGGACCATCTACTTCCACTGCTCCAGTTATCCCCTCATCCTCAGCCTACCCATTAACTGCCCACCGTTTGAGCCAAACACTTACTAGTATCAACAACTGGATGCAGGCAGCTACTTCTAAGCTGTTTGTGCTTTCTAGCTCGGTGGCAGCCCAGTCCGTACCACCACAGCCTCAGGTTCCAGCCACAGTGGAGGAGACTCTCAAGGAGGTTCTGGACAACCAGAAGAAGCTCCTGGAGAACCAGCAGTTGATTTTGGAGGCTATAGGTGCTCATGGAAAGTCGCTGAAGGAGCTGACCAAGGAGACAAAGAAGCTGAGAAAGACTCGAGCCTCAAAGGAGTCTGTGAAGGAGTTGAGGGTAGAAGTGGAGAAGATGAAAGTTGCAGATCATTTGCCATTGGAGATACTGTTGCATGACCCGCCTCCAGCAGCTCAGACTAAGCCGGAGCAGGAGTTGGAGAGGGCACCAAAGAGGAGGAGAGTGATCCCCCAGGCAGATGATGCAGTGATTGAGTTGGAGGACCCGCAGGGAGGTTCCTCTAACCAGCCTCAGATCCTAGAGCAGCCTCAGGTCCCAGTGCAGGCACATGTTACAGGGATCTAGTCATAGGTTCCCGAGCAGTTACAGGACCCAGGGACCCAGGCTCATGACCCCATGCAGACGGAGGACCCATAGGGAGTTTTCTTTACTCTCTACCTTCTTTTGTTTTTTGAGCTAATTTTTGGCTAGTTAGCATTGAGGACAATGCTAGCTTTCATTTGAGGGGGTAGCCCTATTTTGATGATGTTGGATTGTAAATATGATACTATTTTCGCTTTTATTATGCTTTTTCACTTTTGGTATGTATATAATTTTACCAGTTTATTTCACTTTTCGTATTTTGCAGCCTTGGTCTGTATATAAAGTTACTTTCTGATGTATATATTCATTCCCTCTTATGCATATTCGTTTAAATCCCCTATTGTACATATTCAGTTTACTTTCCGCATTTTCTTTCATAGCTTCTTACTTCATTTTCGCAGCTTCTTATTTTGAGTTTTGCGTTCAATAAGCCTTTAGTTTTCTTAATGCCACAGTTCTTTCCAAAGGTGGAATTTGTGTGAACCGGGTGGCTCTTCGCGATGATGCATGGCATGACAACCTTCTTAAGGGTTTGAGTTTGTTTTTCTTTTTCTTTTTGTGTAAATAGTAGCTAGTGAGTAATAGTTCCTCAAGAAAAGCTTCACTTGGGCCTAATACATTTGCCTTTGATCTTATGGTCAAAAACAGATTGGTGTGTATAGGATGGTGACATTTGTGACCTTGAGTCTCTTGTGTTGAACGATAATCATCAAGTGGTTTTTCGGGACCATTTGTGTTGCTCAAATCTTACCTAAGGTTGTTGTGGGCCCCCGACTCTGCCTCTTTAGCAATCCTATAGCTTGTGTGGTGAGAATTTGAATTGCAAGTCCAAGTCCCGTGCTAGTGAGTCTAGAACTTGCCCTGAATGTTTGTCTAGGCGAAATCCTAAGTGTAGTTTGACTTGAGAAGTGATTATAGGCTCTCCTTGATCCTAATGATATCTTGAAAACATCCATAGCCTACCAATGATAATATCCCTAGTCAACCCCCTTTGAGCCATAGCCCTTTTTCTTTCAAACACCATGATACAAGCCTTTACCCGTTCTAAAAAGACCCTCTCTTGGCACCCGATCTTTCCTTAGCACAAGGCAAAAGCATAAGTTTGGGGGAGAGACGAGGAATGCAACAAAGTAGTAAAAGGTACCCAAAAAAAAGGAAAGGCAGAAAGACAAAGAAAGAAAATCAAAAAGTCAAAAAGAATGAACAATGTAGAAGAAATGAAGGGATTCAATAAAAGTAAAGAGATGAAAGGTGTGGAAAGTTTAGAAAGGAGAAAAAGGTTTGAAATGAACAAGAAAGAGTGACAGTCTCTCTCTAACCCCTAAGAAAGAAGTAAATGACTCAAAAAGTCAAGAGAATGTGTGCCAAAATGAGACAAATGAAGTGCTTAAGGGAAGATCAAACCTACTTAGACCAAATACTTCCTACCCTGAACCAAAAGCCTTCATTGTATCCCCACAAAAGCCCTATATGATCTTTAGTTGAATGAAGCTTACATTGGTGGTGACTCACATAAGGGGCAAGCTTATGGTACTTAGAGCCGGACTTGTGACCTTTCTTTGAGAGAGATGAGTGTGTTTTCCACAATCCTCGTTATGAGTGCTACAATCTAAAAGTGAGGTATTGCTTAAGGAAGAGTGAGGAGTATGAGTTTGGGTCCCACAATTACCAAAGTAGTAGAAAGAGTTTCCTTGATGAGTTGAGTCAATTCTTGATGCTTTTGTGTCGCACTAAAACCATGGTGTTTAGAAGGTTGAATGTTGTTAGTGATTCATTTGAATTGAGGGAAATTGTTAGTCCCAATTGATGCTGGATGAGATCACTTTAGGTCAGCTGAATTTTCTTGATTTTATTCTTAATGAGGTGGGACTTATTTTGTTTGCTTGAGGACAAGCAAAAGCTTAAGTTTGGGGGAGTTGATAACTAGGGATTCTAGTTTGTTTTATACTCCTTTTTGCTTGAGTTTTGGATTAAAAATGTATACAAATAATCCCGAAAGCTTACATGTTGTGCTTGTCCGCAGTGTTTGGTAAAAAAAGTGACAAGAAGTCAAAACCATCTCAAAAAGGAGTGAAACCTGCACAAGTGCCAAGAACAAGTCAAAGCACCGCTGCAGCATAAAATCCACTACGACTGCAACAGACCCACCACGGCCGCGGTCCATTTAGTACGGTCCGTGGTGGATAAGTTCAAAGAGAAGCAATCCTGGAGTTCTAAGCAGTGCGTTCCGCGGTAGATTCTTCGCGGCCGCAGTCCATTTGTTGCGGTCCGCAGAGAGGGGATTCAGAGAGATAGGATTTTGGAAGTTTCAAGACACTGCGGTCCATGTCCATTTGTTGCGGTCTGCGGTGAAGCCACCACGGCCTCGGTGCATTTTATGCGGTCCGCGGTGGCCAGATTCAGAGACTTAGAAGTGAAGCCAAAAAGCCTCACCGCAGCCGCAGTGCATTTTCCACGGTCCGCGATACTTCCGTCAGGGGTATTTTTGTCCAGAAAATCCGCCCTTGTATAAATACTTCTTTTTTAGATTTTTAGGGTATCTTATCTATAGTTGAGCACGTGAAGGCCATTTTGGAACTATTTTGAGTCATTTTGTAGCTAGTTCAACATTGAATCTTTAAATTTTAGCTAGTAATTATATTATATGAGTTATTCTTCATCTAAATATCTGATTTCTTCTATTATTATGAGTAGATAGACCCATTAGCTAGGGTTGTGGCTCAACCCTAGTGTGGGTATTTAATGGGTCTTTTGTTTTAAGGCTTAGATGTTTTTGGGTGGTTGATATTTGGACTGATTTGTGTTTTCCATGTTGAATTAGTGGTTGCAAAATTTGTGCCTTTTTAATTTGGGATCTTCTTGAGAAAGAGAGCTTGAGTCTAGGAAAATCAGTCCAACAAGGAATTGGGGTGTATTCAAGAGATTGATAGCCCCAATTAAAGGGTTAAACCTAGAGATAGTAATACCCGACTTGAGCCTATATTGCTTGCACAATTTCGACACCCAATTGGTCTTGAGAAAGTCAATTAGGGCAAAGTCACTCAAGCTACCGAGAGGTATAGAGTGAGTAGTTTCGTGAATTGGCTATATTGCAATCCCCAACATAACAACTTTGCCTTAGGCTTATCCAAATCCCAAACATTCTAACTCCCTATGGATTCGATCCCGACCTTTTCGGGTAAAAGCTGCATCGAACGCTCTTTCCACTTTGTAGTAGTGTAGGGTTGGACCCGATCAGGAACCTGGTTGATGGAGTTAGAAAGATCGAGTCTGGGGAAGGTCCTTTTGGGACCAAGTAGGCTATATTTATTTGCTTTCCTAAATGTAATAAGGCGAAGTGCCAATAGTGACTTACCTTTATTATCTTAGTGTCGTTTTGGGATTCGTTTATTTTTACATTAATGAAATGAGGCAATTATTGGCATTGAATTTTTCCAAATCTATTTGTCGCTAGGCCTACCTCGGGCGCAACGAGGCTCCCAAATTAGGATGCGAATTTACATTCCCGCAATATGTTTTTAAATATTGTAAACATTTCAGAGTCATTACTGACTTGTTTACCTTTTGTTTTTGTTTATTCTTTATTCACATCCCCTAAGGTTGGTTCGCACATACTGGCATCATCGGCATATCACACCAGATCTAGAGGCCCTCCACCTCCTCCTCCTCCAAGTAATACGAGAAGCAAAGGGAAGGCTAAAATGGACGACTTAAGTGGTATTCGAAAGGTGTATCGCAGTGCAATAATTGAGGAGGAGGAAGAAGGCCTCACTATTCAGACTGTGGAGAAGGGAGTTGTTCTCAGGAACTGGACTGCCACACCATCCCGGGCCCGCCAAGTGCTTAGGTAGCTTGGCAATCAACCTAATTTTATTTCTATATCCATGCTAGGCATCAAAGCTATTTTCAGTAATTTTGTTTTATAGACTCACTTGTTTCAAAATAATTGCTCGATTCACCGAGCCGTACTTGTTTTGGATGTTTTCAGTTTTAATCAATGCATTGCTATTTATTATTCATTATTATCTTCCACACATTTCTTTTTACAACGTTATATTACTTTTCCTGATGAACTGATGACTATGACATGTAATGAGGCAATGCAATATAAGGATAGTGACTCGGAGGAAGAAGAATACATTCGTTTCTTGAAGGAGTACGAAGATATCTTTGCATGGTCATATGATGACATGACCGGTCTGAGCACATCCATAGTGGCTCACAAGTTGCCCACCAATCCAATGTGTCCGCCAGTGAAGAAACTCAGAAAATTCAAACCAGATATGAGTCTGAAAATCAAGGAGGAAGTTACTAAGCAGTATCAAAGCCAAAGTTCTCAGAGTGGTTGAGTACCCAACCTGGTTAGCCAACATTGTACCAGTCCCGAAGAAAGATGGGAAAGTCAGAGTACGTGTTGACTATCGAGACTTAAACAGAGCAAGTCCCAAGGATGACTTTCCACTGCCAAATATACACATCCTGATCAATAATTGCGCCATGCATGAACTCCAATCCTTTGTAGATTGCTTCACGGGTTATCACCAGATCTGGATGGATGAAGAAGATACAGAGAAATAGCTTTATTAGGCACCATGGGGGTGTACTGCTACAGACTGATGCCATTTGGCTAAGACGT
>NW_017675097.1:9799-17173 GCF_001879085.1 Nicotiana attenuata
GATGACCATGGAGACAGATTGCATCCAGTATGTCCGAAAATGCTACCAATGTCAAGTACATGCCGATATGATAAAAGTGCCGCCAAATGTCCTCAATGCAACAAGCTCACCTTGGCCATTCGCCGCCTGGGGAATGGATGTCATCGGTCCAATTGAGCCCACTGCTTCAAACGGGCACATGTTTATTCTAGTAGCCATTGACTACTTCACAAAATGGGTAGAGGCTGCATCCTACAAAGTAGTAATTAAGAAGGACGTAGCAGATTTTGTCCGCGACCGGATTATTTGCCGGTTCGGGGTCCCCGAATCAATCATCACTGACAATGCCTCCAATCTCAACAGTGATCTGATGAAGACCATGTGTGAGACTTTCAAAATCAAGCACAAGAATTCCACAGCCTATAGACCTCAGATGGAACGGAGCTGTAGAAGCCGCTGACAAGAATATCAAGAAGATACTGAGAAAGATGGTAAAAAAGCACAAACAATGGCACGAGAAGCTGCCATTCGCTTTATAGGGGTATCACACCACAGTTCGCACATCAATCGGGGCAACTCCCTACTTACTGGTTTATGGTACTGAAGCTGTTATTCCCGCTAAAGTGGAGATTCCTTCCCTGAGAATCATACAAGAAGCTGAGCTCAGTGACGCAGAATGGATAAGGAGCCGCTATAAGCAATTGGCCCTTATAGATGGAAAAAGAATGAACGCAGTATGTCACGGTCAGCTTTATCAGAACAGAATGTCCAGAGCTTTCAACAAAAGGGTCAAACCAAGACAGTTTGCACCAGGACAGCTGGTGCTGAAGAATATCTTTCCACATCAAGATGAAGCCAAAGGGAAATTCTCTCCCAACTGGCAAGGTCCCTGCATGGTTCACAAGGTGCTAACGGGAGGAGCACTCATACTTGCAGAAATAGACGGAGAAGTCTGGCCAAAACCAATCAACTCAGACGCAGTCAAAAGATACTATGTTTAGACTTTTACATTCCTTCATCAGATGTAATTGAACTATGCTTGACCTGATTCCCGTTTAAGAGGGGATACGTAAGCAGCGCTGTGGGTTCGGTCATATCATAATAAAATTTCCATTTCCCCTCAGGATCAGAAACTGGGGCAGAATTTTGAGGAGGACCCTCAAATTCCGGAGCAAGTCCAGCCAACGTCATCGCATGCCAGAAAGTCAGAAATTGGTTAAGAAACTGGGGCAGAATTTTGAGAAGGATTCTCAAAATTCTGAGGAAGGTTCAACAAGTTTCGCAAATGGCCGAAGGATCATCTACCAAACTGGGGCAGAGTTTTTGAGGACCCTAAAAAATTCTAACACAAGAGAGCTGCAATGTCTATGAAATGTGTTACAGTCACTAGTTCATCTAAAAATGACTTTATATTTCACTATGTTTCCTAAAACAAATAACTCTATTTTTCATCAATAATTGCATCTTTTCGAAAACTCCATTTCTGTAACAGCCAAGTGTTACCCAGGGAAACTCAAACAAGGCCTCCAGAATAGAGAAGCGAAGCCGGGAGACGAAAGACACGGACCAACCTCCCCTTAGGAAACTTACAATTTTTCTTTGAGCGCAGGCACATCTAACATAACAGTAGCATTCACAAATATATACATGCTGCGAAATCATTATCAATCGGGCCACCAGACACCGAACATATCTCTAGCTAAGAAACATTCTACCCTTATTTGCTGTTCCTTCTTTGCATGGGACTAAGCCCTGTCCCGAGTCTTGCATGAGGCTAAGCCCTGCCTCCATCCGCATAAGGCTAAGCACTGCCTTTTCTTTGCATGGGACTAAGCCCTGTCCCGAGTCTTGCATGAGGCTAAGCCCTACCTCCATATCTGTATAAGGCTAAGCATTGCCTTCATTTGCATGGGACTAAGCCCTATCCCGCATCTTGCATGAGGCTAATCCCTGCCTCGATCTGCATAAGGCTAAGCACTGCCCTCCATTTGCATGGGTCTAAGCCCTGTCCCGCATCTTGCATGAGGCTACGCCCTGCCTCCATCTACATAAGGCTAAGCATTGCCTTCTCTTTACATGGGACTAAGCCCTGTCCCGAACCTTGCATGAGGCTATGCCCTGCCTCCATATCTGTATAAGGCTAAGCATTGCCTTCTATTTTCATGGGACTAAGCCCTGTCCCGAACTTTGCATGAGACTAAGCCCTGCCTCCATATTTGCATAAGGCTAAGCACTGCCTTCTTCCTGCAGGGGACTAAGCCCTGTCCCGCATCTTGCATGAGGCTAAGCCCTGCTTCCATTTGCATAAGGCTAAGCACTGCCTTCTTCCTGCATGGGACTAAGCCCTGTCCCGCATCCTGCAGCGTGCAGCCCGATCCACATATCGCTGCGGCGTGCAGCCCGATCCGTTTATCGTCGACGGCGCTCACTAGGGGTGTGCAGACTCCGGGAGAGGCCCCTTACGGCCCAAGCGCAATATCAAGCCATCTCGTGGCATCAAATATAGGCCCTCGGCCTCATATCAAATCAGTATCTCACTGCTGCGGCATGCAGTCCGACCCAAAAGTATCCTCACAATATAGGCCCTCAGCCTTACTCAGTACAAATCACATAAGCCACTAGGGCAACAGTAAAACATGATGCTCAGCCCAAATGTTGTTAGAAATATCGTTTCAAGTGTTAAAGTAAAATAAACTTGGCTGAGTCTAAAAAAAATAGTGGAAAATACATGACTGAGTTCAAGTATAAAATCAAAACAGTGAGGAAATATCAACAACAATCCCCGAAGGGTTCAAATAGCTGGCACGAAGCCCAAATATGGCAATCAGCCCAAATTATGATGATGACAAGTAAATTTCAGTCAAATACGCAGTAAATTCATTAATCGGGACGGACCAAGTCACAATCCCCAACGGTGCTCTACCCTATGCTCGCTATCCGGCGTGCAAGTCACCTCAATATAGCACTACGATGTGCAAATACGGGGTTTCAAACCCTCAGTATATCATTTACAATCATTACTCACCTCGAACCGGCGAAATCTCCAGCTCGCGACGCCTTTGCTCCTCAAATCGGCCTCCACGTACGTCGAATCTATCCAAAAGTCAGAGCGAATACATCACAATATGCTAAGGGAACAAAGCCCAAGCGAAAACAATCAATAATGGGCACAAATCCCGAAATTAGCAAAACCCGAGCCCCGAGCCCACTTCTCGAAACTCAGAAATTCTTACACCAACGGGTTCCTTATCTCGCCACGAGTCTATACATATAAAGAACACCAAAATCGGGGTCCAAATGACCCCTCAAATCCCAATTTTTACTCTCTTAAGTTCAAGCCCTANGTATAGCTGGAATGTGGTAGTTTCTGGGAACATTTGAGAGGGGCTTTCAGTGGCCATTGGGCTTTAGACAGTGTGGTCTTATGTTCGAGTCTCGTGTGGTAAACCTGGGTTGAGGCGTTGGTGGTGCTACAGCAAGGAAGAATATCAAGTTGATGATGAATCAGAAGGGAAATTTGCTAGGCGGAATAGCTTGATAATAGACCGAATCGGTATGGTAAGGGTATGAATAATTCTTCGTATGTGATCGAGGTAATGAGCTTTTACAGGCATGTTGCAGCAATGCTCTTGAGTCGTGACAGCTTGCTTAGCCTGGTTTGGATAGAAGGATTCAGTCCTGGCAGTTTAGTTTGTGGTTAGGAAAAGGGAGATGGAGTTCTCATGATATCCTAGTGTGGTATGGTATATGCGATATGTTGTGGAGGATTGGGATTTGTGTGTGTAAGGCTTCGGTTCAGTTCGGAATGGAAAGTCATTAAATTCTTAAGCAGCACGGGCAGCTGCAGGTGATTTAAGAATCGATCTTCAGATGATTAAGGAAAATGGTACTGCTATTCTAGTGAGTTGACGGGGGTATATGTTCAGTAAAAGGGGAAGGTGATGTAAACTGATAATACTTCGGTGGTATTGCGGCATTTTCTTGTTGGGTCGACTGTTGATATTTGAGTTTGTTGATGGCACAGGGAAATTTTAGAATATCTCTCGTGGAATGAATGGGTACTTGATCTGTGATAGGTATTCATACAGCGCAATTTGGGATCAGGTACAGTGATTTGTGTGTTATATGGAGTCGGAGACTGGGAGTTCTCAGGTACAGGTTGTGGATCGTGTGTTTCGGCACCGTTTAGCGGCTATTGGGATTTGGAGGCCCGAGTGGATCTTTCTTTGCTTGGTATATTAGATTTTGGATACGATATTGGAGTGTAGACTGGTTGTCTCAGTGTTGGGTTATTCTAGACTATTGTGCTATGGGCTATGTCGGAAAACGCCACAGGTTCCGTGGCGAGGTGCATCGGGTTATGTTCTAGCAGAGTGGTTTGTATTCCGAAGACCAGCAGACGGCTGGGAAGGATTGTTTTTCTTAATTGGGCCTTCGTGGCGGATGTCAATGCAGAGGTTTCTACCATTTATTCGGTTCCGGCATTGAGGGAATTTTTCGGATGCATTTCTTGTGGCCGGGCATGTCGCCGGGCGAGATTGTGGATTTCGGTATTTATTTGGTGCCGTGCACCATATCGTACGGCTCTGGCAGGAGTTATAGTAGTGGGAGGAGCAGCTTCAGGTTTCTTGGTATTGAGTTCGTTGGTAGGTCAATGTGGCTACGTATTTAGCTTGAGTTAGCTTGGTTAGTCACGGGTTGTCTTGATGAGGGACAGGTTGATTCGATCGTTATTGAACTTGCTAGTGATCTGGGGAGACCTATGAGTTGTTTTTTTTCTGTGCTGTGAGGCGTTATGACTTGTTGGTTATGGGCACACGTGGTGCAGTTCTATTGGGGATTCTTAGTGGAAGTCGAGCGGGAAGAGTAATTGGGTGTTGCTTGGTAAGTGGAGTATTGGTTATGACCATCGGGTGCGTGTCGTATGTTATTTGTTTCACCGTGGGTGTAATGAATTGCTTTGGTTTCAGACATTAAATTGTGCATGGCTGTCGATTTTCATAGTGACTTGAGGTGCTTCATGTGTAACAGTGTTTGGATAAGATCGCGCATTGTGGCGAGGCCACACGGGGGCATGACCTTTCGGGGTAGCTTCAGGTATTCTATTTCTAGGATGGGAGACAGGGTCTCAGCCTTGTGTTGTGATGGACTGATGAGCTTGAGGTACGACTCTTTCGTTTGAGTCATTTGTCATGATTTGAGTATGTTCAGACCGTTTCTTATTGGTGCACGTATTATGCAAGTTGTGGCTTAGGCCTGTGTTGAGGTGTCGTATCACCAGAGTGGTGTGTTGGATTCGAGGTGATCGTTGGAGTCATTAATGAATGCGAGCAGATTTGATTTCATCTTGTTAGAAGGATAATATCGAGGTTTGGCCCGGAAATCTGTCGTGGTATTAGTCAAATGGGAAGTGGCTTCATGAATGGTTGATCTGAGAAATGGTTACGGTCTATTGCGTGTTTTATTTATCGTTGGCAGTATATGAAAGTGTTGGAATAAGACTTTAGCTAATAAGGGATTTTCTAGTGGTATTTGGTTGTTGTGGACAACTGCTGTGAATAGAGGCTATCGTTTCGAGTGTTTGGATTGTGTGGTATATTATATGATTTCACCTGAGGTTGCAAGTATGGGTTATTACAGCTGGTTCGAGTTTATTCTGGGCATAGATGTGAGGTTCTGATCTTGTGTATGATTTCGGAAAGTGCAACGTGGTTCTACGGTTTATGGTCTAGATGGACTGTGAAATTTCAGCTATGTTGTATTATTGGACATATGTGAGATAGGGTGACGTGGGATCACCCCGGGTATATGCTTGGTAAGGTCATTCAGCTATTGGTTGGCTTCTAGTACAACTCTGGGTACGCTCGAGGACGAGCGTTTGTTTAAGTTGGGGAGGATGTGACGACCCGACCTGTCGTGTCATGTGTTACTGCTCCGTTTCCCCCATTTTATGCTTCTTCATGTTTCATTATCAGTGTTTGGTGTGTTAGAGTTGATCGGAATTGATTTTGGAGGTCCGGTGTAGAATTAGGCTTGAATTGGCGAAGTTAGTATTTTGGCGAATTCCGGTTGATGGGTGAGAATTTGATCCGAGGGTCGGAATGGAATTCCGAGAGTTGCTATAGCTTCGCTAGGTGATGTTGGATATGTGTGCAAATTTTCAGGTCATTCGTATGTCGTTTGGTCGGGTTTTTGATCAAAAGTGCATTTCGAAAGTTTCTGAAAAACTTAGGCTTGAATCCGATGTGATTTAATGATTTTAGCGTTGTTTGATGTGTTTTGATGATTGGAGCAAGTTTGAATAATGTTTTAAGATGTGTTGGTGCTTTTGGTTGAGGTCCCGAGGGCCTCGGGGTGATTTCGGGTGGCAATCGGAAGGAAATTGAAGTTGGAAATTGCAGGTTCTTGGCTGCAGCAGGTATTTTCGCATCTGCGGAAAGGCAACCGCAGATGCGGTTGCGTGGAAGCGGAGAAGGCTTCGCAGGTGCGAAAGAGGGTGAGATTGAGCAGTTCCGCAGAAGCGGAAGTCGTTTCGCTTGAGCGAGTCCGCAGAAGCGGACATGAGGTCGCAGAAGCGGTTTGACCTGGGGGTGAAGTTTCGCAGAAGCGAGAAATTTTGTCGCAGAAGCGACCCTTGTGATTTAATGAAATTTCGCTTAAGCGGACAAAAACAGCAGAAGCGGTCACGCGGAAGCGGGCGTGGGGACCGCAGAAGCGGAAACCCCTGAAGGCCAGTAGGAGTTTATATTCATTTTTGCTCCGCAAGGGTTATGTTATTTCCACCATTTTTGAGCGAGCTTTGGGAGCTTTGAGGCGATTTTGAAGAGGGATTCAAGGAGGAATGATTAGAGGTAAGTTCCTTGGCCTAAATTCACGAGATTATGTTAGATTTAACATGGAAATTGGTTGAAATTTATCAAAAGGGGTAAAGCTAGGGCTTGAGTTTTTGATATTTCAAATTGGGATTTGATAGGTCATTTGAGCTCGGATTTGGGAGTTCTTGGTATGTATGGACTCGTGGCGAGACGAGGAATCCGGTAATGTGAGTTTTGTAATTTTTCGAGAAGTGGGCTCGGGGCTCGGGTTTTGCTAGTTCGAGATTGTTGCTATTTTTTCGACTGTTTTCAATTGGGTATTGTCCCATTGGCATATTGTGATGTATTCGCTCTGATTTTGGTTAGATTCGACGTATGGCTGTCCAACGGGACGGGCCGGCCCATCCCGTCCCGCGTCCCGTCCCGGTCCCGTCCCGTCCCATCCCGTCCCACTTCAAGTTAAATGGGATGGGCCAATGTTAAACGGGACACGGGATGGGACGGGACGGCCATTTCGTCCCGTTTGTCCCGTCCCGTTTCGTCCAGTTTCGTCCCGTCCTGCGTCCCGCCAGCTTTTTTT
>NW_017675097.1:19221-61537 GCF_001879085.1 Nicotiana attenuata
CACTGGAGCATATATTGCAACTACTGTTCTACAAATACTTGATTTTTATGGGCTTATTAATAAAGTTCTAACTATCACCTTAGATAATGCTTCTGCTAACACAACCGCGGCAAATAGCTTAAAATCTAGACTTTGTCCAATTAATCCAACAATTTTTCATGTTAGATGTGCATGCCATATTTTTAACTTGGTTGTAAAAGACGGTCTTAATTTATTTTCTGATGCTTGTAGTAAAATACAACATGCTTGTGGCTATATTTTTCGTGCTCATAAACAAAGTAGAATTCGTGAATTTGCTCAACAATGTGCTAGTGCTGGCCTTCCATTTAGAAAAGTTCCAAAAGATGTTTGTACTAGGTGGAATTCTACTTATGAAATGCTTACAGTTGCTTATGATTATCGGGTGCCCATCCAAAAGGTATTTAATATGCATAATGCTTACCCTGTTGATCAAATTGTTGATTCTGATTGGGATGAGATCAGAGAGCTTACTAAATTTTTAGAAAAATGTTATTATGCTACAAAACAATTTTCTGGTATATATTATCCTACTATTACACAAATATTATGGTATATTTGTGGAATTTCTGTTGTATTTGGTAAGTATAAAAAAAATCCAACTTATGCACCAGCCATTAAAGAAATGATTTTAAAATTTAAAAAGTATTTTTTCCCTATTCCCGAAGTTTATTTAATTTCTACACTACTTAACCCATCTTTAAAACTAAGAGGTGCAAAGGGACTTGTTCGTAAAATTTATGAGAATTTAGAAATTCAAGAAAATGAACAACCATCTCTCGAAAACTGCCAAGCTAGCATATATTCTTATGCTAGATCAATGTTTGATAAATATAAATCTATGGATACAACTAGTACTGAAACTGCTCCTTCTACTTCTAAGTCTGGAGCAGAAGTTTTATGGGAAGATATGGATGATATAACAGGTTTTGATTCCTCTATTGATGATGAACTTGATTCTTATCTTAATCAAGGATTGGAAAATATTAAAGACGAAGAAGGCAAGGAACAACTTTTGTCATGGTGGAGGGAGCGTGCAAGGCTTTTCCAACACTTTCAATTATGGCCCGAGATATCCTGGCTATTCAAGCATCATCAGTAGCATCGGAGAGTGTTTTTAGCGCGGCAAGATTTCGAATTGGAGATCATAGACATTCATTAGCGGAGGACAGTCTAGAGATTTTTAGCGGAGGACAGTCTAGAGATTTCCGTCTTATTCAGAGATTGGATTAATTCAGATAGAAGAAATCTTGGTTTTGAAAAACTAACCACTAGGGAAGAAGAAGAATACAATGAGATACTTACCACTGGGAGCGATGACGGCATGGAGCTCATGGAACATCAATCAACATTGCCAATTCCAGTAGAATGTCCAAGAGATATTATTGATAAGTTACAAAGAAGCTATATAGGAGCTTACAAATATTAGTATGATAATTTGTAATTGGCTACTAAGAGGCATAGTTCAAACAGAACCCTTCCTAGAAGGTGGCTGCATAGATTAGGTGCTCTTCAAAAGAATTATATTTGTATTTGACATTTGAAAGTTCTATTAATAAAATAAAAGGCTCTAAGCGATGAATTATTTTTATTAATTGTCTTAGTTACTTAATAGTTAATACTTTGAAATTATATTAAATAAATTATAACTCTATTATAAATTTATATTTACTAGATTATTTCATTACAAGTCTTTTGTTTTAATATTTTATAATTCTTTACTTAGTTTTCTAATTTTCTTTTTAACATACTAACATAGTAACATTTAAGTTTATTAAATAAGTCAAAAATCTAGCCGTTGCAAACTTTAAAAACATAGTAATTTTCAAAAAACTAGACGTTTTTTTATTAAAAAAATACACTTAAGGCCCACGAACCCGTCCCGTTCCGTCCCGTCCCATCCCGTTTGTTAGCGGGACGGGATGGGACGACCGTTTCGTCCCGTTTGTCCCGTCAAGTTTCGTCCCGTCCCGCCACCGTCCCGCTTAAATGTCGTCCCGTCCGTCCCGTCCCGTTAATTTCGTCCCGTCCCGTCCCGTCCCGTTGGACAGCCATACTTCCAATGGAGACTCAGTTCCTAATCACATATGCAGCTTTAATATACCCAATTATTACATGCAGAATCTTGAACACATTAGAACCATTCTCGCCAGTCATTCACTTCTTATCCAAACGGCAATTTACCTGATCAAACGTACAGAACCACCCGTGCCTCATTAGCACTCTAACACCGCAGGATATGACCTCATCCTAATACAAACAAGCCTCTTCTTGCTCTATGCACCGAGCATTCTTTACCAACAATAGCTTAAGGCATACTGTGATTCTCACACATCTACGAAGCACCATATAACTTTTGTCAAAATTTTCCTTCACTCGTGCCATTCTCGGCCCAATTTCCACAACCAAAACTGATTCGCCAGCATGCCTCAAACCGGATCCAACATAGCACATAATCGTACAATCAGCTATTCAATAGCAAACTCCCCAACATGGCTCGAAGCCATAGATCAACACACACAATACTCATAACACATATACTCCACTGCTGCCTTAATACCATAGTGAGATTAAACTTAAATCCTTTGCAAGCTTGTGTAAACACAAATCATCTAGTACTTTAACTCTTCGACAAATCTCGCAACAGTTTAGCCCACTCTCTTAAGCGACCCAAAATTTCAAACTTCACCACTTACATTTCAATTGCACATGAGATATGCTAACATTCACATAAGGGTCACACGACCACAGAACTCTTCGCAGGAGATAACCCACTTGCTTTGTCTTCAGTTAACATTTCTGTATACCTTCCACCGCCACAAGCATTACGCAGTCACTTGATCTCCCTGAGCCTGGACTCATACTGCAACATGAAATTTACTTCACTCCCAACTAAGAGCCATGAAAAGATTCTTCACACGCCCATAACTCGGGCTATAACTCAAATCAAGATGGAATTCAAACACCTAATAGTTCTCCTATCATCCAGTAGACCTTCCTCATCACTTCCAAGTCACATAGATACATCTCGCCGCACTACATACTCACCACGTGGCTAACCAACCGTCACTCCCACTAATAGGGGAAATACCGAACATATAAGTTCGAAATACTTGCTCACACAATCAGCACCGCGGTGCTCAAGCCATAGGCAAAGATTCGGCCTCAAGTCCTTCAGACTGGCCCAACATAAACTCACAGAGATTACATCTCGCCCCTCGATCAGGGAATCACAAGCCATCAAGGCACATCGAATACTGAACGCTCATGCGCGCATACAAACGCGTGGAAGGAATTTCAAGAGTTTCTTTTCAAGCTGAATCAAGGACGCACGATAAGAATTCAAGAATGTGAAGTTTTCCTAAAGGTTCTGCAGCCTCTCGAGGATAAATACAGACGTCTCCGTACCGATCCGCGAGACTCTACTAAACCTGCTCATGACTCGTGAGACTAATACCTATGGCTCTGATACCTAACTTGTCACACCCAATTCCCTAAACTTCGATCGTGAATGGCACCTCTCGTGAAGACATAGGCCAGCCAGAACAACACAGACTCCCTTTTTAAGCAGTTACTTGAATAAACAGTTCTAAAACATGATTTAATAACCATAAGTCGAAATTAGCGAATAACAATAAGGGAAACCATCCGACGAAATAGTCCCAAACCGGGGTGTCACAAGTCCAGAGCAACTATTAGAATATGAAATACAAGGTCTGAAATACACAGAATAGGACAAGACAAAAAAGGGAGAAAGAGCGGTGCCACAACGCTGGCAGTCACCTCGCTAACTCCGATTAGACGTCTGCCTCCGATCACCAAAACTTCCGCTACACGGGTGAATATAATACCTACATCTGCACACGAGTCAGGAGTAAGATGAGTAACTTTCCACTCAGTTAGGAGTATGAGTATAAGGTAAGTAACAACTGAGGGTAAGAAATCAAGTAGACAAAAAATATGGAAAATACATGACTGAGTTCAAGTATAAAATCAAAATAGTGAGGAAATATCAACAACAATCCCCGAAGGGTTCAAATAGCTGGCACGAAGCCCAAATATGGCAATCAGCCCAAATTATGATGATGACAAGTAAATTTCAGTCAAATACGCAGTAAATTCATTAATCGGGACGGACCAAGTCACAATCCCCAACGGTGCTCTATCCCAGGCTCGCTATCCGGCGTGCAAGTCACCTCAATATAGCACTGCGATGTGCAAATACGGGGTATCAAACCCTCAGTATATTATTTACAATCATTACTCACCTCAAACCGGCGAAATCTCCAGCTCGCGACGCCTTTGCTCCTCAAATCGGCCTCCATGCGCGTCGAATCTATCCAAAAATCAGAGCGAATACGTCACAATAAGCTAAGGGAACAAAGCCCAAGCGAAAACAATCAATAACGGGCACAAATCCCGAAATTACGCAAAACCCCGAGACCCCGGGCCCTCTTCTCGAAACTCAGAAATTCTTACACCAACGGGTTCCTTATCTCGCCACGAGTCTATACATATAAAGAACACCAAAATCGGGGTCCAAATGACCCCTCAAATCCCAATTTTTACTCTCTTAAGTTCAAGCCCTAAATCACCATTTTGTCCATTATTTTCTAAGTTTTCAGCCCTAATCCATGTATTTGCACCATAAAATCGTGTTTTAAGTCCAAAAATCCTTACCTTAACGAAGCTCCTTGAAAACCCTCTTCAAAATCGCCCAAAATACTCCAAGTCCAAAGTTAGAATGAGAAACCCTTCCAAAATTCGCGAAGATGAACTTTAATATCTCTGCCCAGGCAAAACCGCACCTGCGGTCAAAAAGTCGCTTCTGCGGCTTCTGCTTCTGCGGCCAAAGTTCCGCTTCTGCGGAAATCACTTACGCTCCCAGGGATCGCTTCTGCGACTAAAATTCTGCATCTGCGCCTTCGCAGATGCGGCTCCTCGTCCGCTTCTGCGGAAATAGCTTCGAGCCCAAAACTCGCATCTGCGGCTCGCCTTTCGCACCTGCGACTCCGCTTCTGCGGCTTCCTCCTCGCTCCTGCGATACCGCTTCTGCGGTCCCAATTCCGCAGAAGTGAAAATGCCAGAAGCAGCAGCAAATTTCCAATTTCACAAGTCCAAAACTTCCTGTTAACCATCTGAAATCACCCCGAGGCCCCGGGACCTCAACCAATAGCACCAACACCTCCTATAACATCATTCAAACTTGTTCCAATCATTAGAACACCTCAAACAACACCAAAACCATCAAATTACATCGAATTCAAGCCTAAGTTCTTCAAAAACTTCCGAAACACGCATTCGATCAAAAACCCAACCAAATCACCTCCGAATGACTTGAAATTTTACACACACATCCCGATTCACTTAACGAAGCTACAGCAACCTTCGGAATTCCATTCCGACCCTCGGATCAAAATCTCACCTATCAACCGGAATTCGCCAAAATAATAACTTCGCCAATTCAAGCCTAATTCTACATCGGACCTCCAAAACCACTTCCGATCACACTTCTAAGTCACATATCATCCCCCCGAAGCTGACCGAATTATCGGAATTTATATCCGAGCCCTCTAACACATAAGTCAACATCCGGTTGACTTTTCCAAACTAATCCTTCCTTAAAGAGACTAAGTGTCTCATTTCCTTCTAAAATCAATCCAAGCCAACTCGATCACACAAGACACGGATAATGAAGCATAAAGAAGCAGAAAATGGGGGAACGGAGCGGTAACCCATGAGACGACGGGTCGGGTCGTCACAGCTGGCCCTCCCACACTTTACATAACTAATCCCCATTTGAGAAATGGTCTTGGTGTGAGCACTGTCCGGGATCCTGGAGGTCCTTAGGGAACTCTGACACATCAAGGCACATATTATTGGCTATGAGATCTTTGGCTTCTGAGATTCTGAAGGCCTGGCATTCCCAGATTTACTTTGAGCCTTATTTAGGCTCCCTATAGCATAGTTTTATTTACTTATGTAATTCATTTGATCCTGGTCTATAATAATATTATTTGTAAACAGATGTTGGGGGTAATTAGTAAAAAAGGAGGATTCCTCTATGATGTCAATGGAAAATTGGGCAGATATCATGCTTTAGGTTGATACATAGTAGAAATAATGCTCTTAGTTTATACACATATTTGCAACAGAAATCCTGCTTGAGTGCATGTTATGGTAGAAATCATGTTCTAGGCCCATATGCTATGCATCAAACATGTCATAAGTCTATAATATTTGCATTAGAAAACCTGTCTTAGGACACTCACGTTTATATTTTTCATATTAGAAATATGTTATAAGTTCATCACTTCTTTCTTTGACTATGCATAAATTATTATCACCTGGAAATCCCGTCATTAAGTCATTACTATAATCATGTTTAATAAAATAACCATCTCTCTGTGCATTAGAAATCCTGCCTTAGGAATCTGTTTGCATTTGCTCTAAACCATGTCTTCATCGTTTAATTAAATAATTGTCTATAAAAAAGGGTTTTAAAATAGTCTAACACGTAGATATCATGTTCTAGTATAAACCTGCATGAAATCAATTTTGTAACATCAATCGCCTAGATCAGCATGCCTATAGGACTAAATAACTTCAAGTTGTTTAATTAGTTCCCAGATTATAACTGCATACAGGCCCACTCCTAGGCAAGCCTTAGGCAATTAAATGAGAAATTCGGTTCTGTTTAGGTGTGAAATTGTCCGGGTTTAACGGGCTATAAAATCAATAGGTAAACTAATTAGAGTTCTGCCACTTCGCTCTTAAACAAGTACTGCATATTTTGTATCTGTGATGTTCATCTAGATATCATGTTCTAAGGCTTTCTGAATTTCTTCAAAAATCAGTTGTTTGAGACGTGCTATGTATCTGTTTATGTGTGGAGGCAAACATGAGCCCTTAATTGTTTCCCTATTTGACAGTCCTATGTGTTCTTTGTTGTCGCTTAGATTTTACCTTTTAAATACCTAAGGTGTGTCTAGAACTGCCTGAGTATAGAGGTCCTAAACGCCTCCGGGGCTACAAGGAAAGGACGGGTAAAGCACGCTTAGAGTTCGTTATTTAAACTCGCTTATATAACTACTAAGGGGAGGGTAATGGGTAGTAAAAGGATATGATGACCTGCGCGCTAATGTCACGTGTAGCCCCTTTAGTTGAGGAGGATTACCGGGCATTGCACAGATTGATCCTATAGGCTAATCAACTTAGGACTCCCCTTTTACCAATTCACATATGTGTATTTAGATTGCCTAAACTTCCTTGGTTTATGTATGCTTGGAATGCTCAAACCTTCTTAATTTACGTGTGCTTAGACCATCTAAACTTTCTTGACTGCATATGTGTTTAGACTGTGTAAACTACCTTTATTTACAAACGTGTTCTTAGACTGCTTACTTGTCAAATGACTAATTCACATAACTAAGTTCGGTCGGGACCCACTATTGTGGACCGCGAGGGGTGCCTAACACCTTTCCCTCAAGGTTATTTTGAGCCCTTACCCTAATCTCTGGTAATGCAAACTGGTTACATGAGTTAATTGCTCTAGGTGCCCTAACGCACCTTAATCCGTTAGGTGGCGACTCTTGAAATACCCAATTCCCAAAAAGGAAACGAGTTGTTCCCCCATGAATGTCGAAACCCGGACTCCGCAAAGGAAAAAGGGGACGCGACAGATGGTTTGATAGGGGGACCCTAATACACGCATAAAGCAAACATTAGCAGGATAGCAATGTTCAGTACTTCCCAGCATCACACTCCCCAACGCACACAAATTAACCAAAATGGGACTCCCCCAGAAGACACCCTTAAGGCCAAGGGCCATCGCCAAAAAGAAGAGTTTGACCTCAATCAACAACGACGGGATAACATTTCGATAAGTTCGAAATAACACCCTTAAGGCAAAGGGCCATCGCCAAAAAGAAGAGTTCGACCTTGATCGAACAACGACGGGTTAACATTTTGACAAGTTCGAAATAACACCCTTAAGGCCAAGGTCTATCGCCAAAAAGAAGAGTTCGACCTCGATCGAATAACAACGGGTTAACATTTCGACAAGTTCAAAATAACACCCTTAAGGCCAAGGGCCATCGCCATAAAGAAGAGTTCGACCTTGATCGAACAACGACGGGTTCACATTTCGACAAGTTCGAAATAACACCCTTAAGGCCAAGGGCCATCGCCAAAAAGAAGAGTTTGACCTCTATCTAACAACGACGGGTTAACATTTCGACAAGTTCGAAATAAAACCCTTAAGGACAAGGGCCATCGCCAAAGAGAAGAGTTCGACCTCGATCAAACAACAACGGTTATCATTTCGACAAGTTCGAAATAACACCCTTACGGCCAAGGGCCATCGCCAAAAGGAAGAGTTCGACCTCGATTGAACAATAATGGGTTAACATTATGACAAGTTCGAAATAACACCCTTCAGGCCAAGGGCCATCGCCAAAAAGAAGAGTTCGACCTCGATCAAACAATGATGGGTTCACATTTCGACAAGTTCGAAATAACACCCTTAAGGACAAGGGCCATTGCTAAAAAGAAGAGTTCGACCTCGATCGAACAACAACGAGTTAACATTTCGACAAGTTCGAAATAACACCCTTAAGGCCAAGGGCCATCGCCAAACAGAAGAGTTAGACCTCGATCGAACAACGACGGGTTAGCATTTCGACAAGTTCGAAATGACGCCCTTAAGGCCAAGAGCCATCGCCAAAGAGGACTAGGACTCATGACGGGTCGAAGAAAAGAGCTCGACACCAGTCGAACTGTGACAGGATAAGGCTTCGACATAAGTTCAAAAATACAATCCCTACAGCTAAAAGCCGTCGTCAAAATCCTACTCCATTCGTGTGATATTGAATTCCCCAAGAATCAGGAATTCGCCGCACGGAAATCTACCTGTTTGCACCAAAATTACAAAAAGCAAAAAGAACAGGAGGCATACGACAATGAAAAATTCCTCTTTATACAAATCTGCTGCACAAACAGCCGCTGATTACATACAGCTAAAACCGACAGAATGCAAATAAATAAATAAAAAAAGAAAAAAGAAAAACAGAAACAACAATTCTTTCACTCGGCGTCAGCACCACCGCCCTTTTCATCACCCTCTCCAGGAAGTCCCCCGTCATCAACGCCCTCGTCGGCCTCCGACATTGTAGAATCATATCTGCAGTTAACACGAGCCTCTCGTGCCTTCGCCCGTGCTCCCTCATATGTAGCCTCGGAAATATTGCCTGCCTCCCACAAACTCTTATATATGTCCCGCTGGGCCTCAGCATGAACCCAGAGCTCATGTAAATGACGGGGAGCGGCAGTGGAGGAAGACTCGACTTGAGCCAACAGTTGCTCCTTTTCAGCCTCAAGAGCAGCGACTCGATACCCCAAGGTCGACGCCTCCCGGTCGATCTCGCCAATACGCTCCTCGAGTCTCGCTTCCCTTAGCGTGGCCGTCGCCCTTTCTGATTCCTGCTCGGATTGGAGGACGTGGATAGTATTCTCTAGAGCCGACACCCTCGCCAAAGCAGCCGACCAGGCGCTCTCGATATTTTCCAGTCCGGCAACCTTCCTCTCCAGCTCGGCCAATTTTCCCATCCATTCCGCGTTCATCGCATCGACCCTGATGGCACTCTGATCCAACTCAGTCTGCATCGATCGCAACCTCGCTTGAAGATGGTCACACTCTGCGGCAACTCCCTTGCCCACCTCGAGTTCTTCGTCCTTTACACGAAGTTTATCCTCGAGCTTGCTACTCCTACGAATAGCCTGCATCAGCTCCTGATCCCTATTCTCCATATCCTCGCCAAGGGATCGATCACCTGCATTCGCCCTCAGCCGCTCGTTCATCTCACGGCACTTGTTACGGTAGCGTCGATATTTCTCCAACATTGTCAGAAAAATCTTGGCCCGAGTGCCGGCCTTACGAGCACTCTCAATCTCCACCATGTACGTCTGAAAAACAAAAAAATTGATTAAGGCCAAGGTCAACAAGGATGAAAAGAGCACAATAGGGAAGAGAAAACTTACCCTCAGGCCCAGAGCGGCCACCTCGTGCATCAAATCGATGTCACGGACATCCCGAAGAGCTTCTCTCTCGACAGCAGAACATAAGAGGTCAAAATACGGGACCAGGTCTTCCGTATCCCCCAGGAGGTTAATATTCGACGAGATTTCAAGTATAAGGGACGGGGCCCCCGCATGTACCACCGTACGGGTAAGGCCCTCTTCGAACATCCTGACGTTATCAGGATCAAGATCAGACTCAGATTCATAATCATCAACCATGACGTTTTTTCCCCTCTCTGTGGCCGAAGAAGAAGCACGACGCGGCATCGAAGATGAAGGCCCGTCCAAAGCAATAACAACGGCCTCAGGATTCTAATCCCCCGTCGCAGCAAGTAGTTGGCCAATCATAGCGGCCAGGATCTCCTCGATGGGGCGGACGCAACGACTGGGTCTGTTTCAACGCCCGCCTCGGACCCCGACGAGGGGAGATCACCCTCTGAACGTACCATGGCCGAAGGAGCCGTTTCAGACTCCACTCGCCGCCTCTTTGATGGCCCCTCCCAGTCCTCAGCGCGGGAAGATTCCCCCGTTGGGTAAGAGACAGAGGTCGGAATCTCAGATCGAGGAGCAGCCTCCGTGCACGTGGCTACGGCCGTAGACTCAACTGAAGCGGCCCTCGACGAAGGTCGGGTAGTAGATCATGAGACGGGGCGAGCGGATGATGTAGGCTGGCGAAATACAAGTGGAGGAGCCCTCGCCCTCCGCACTCTCCCTGACATTGATGAAAGCCATATAAGCGACAAAATCAAATAGTGGAACGAAAAAATAAAACTGACATAACTTACCGGTAAGAGGCTTGCATCCATATTTCTCATAGAAGGACGACCATGCGCGAACCCCCGCCGTATGAGGAAGGATGGCGTTCACCCACTCACGGATATCGTCAACAGGAGCGGGGGGTAGGCTCGCGGCTGCAAAAACAAAAACGATGTAAGTACCGCCCAAAGAAAATTGGTCGACCATCACTATGACTAAAGGTATAGAAACTTACGTGCGAAGTTCCACTTCTCAGGGAACCCTGCAGGATCCGCCACAAGGTGCTCGGTCCGCACATAAAAATAGTTCTCATAGAAATGACGGTTGGCTCTGTCGTCCATCTTCACCACCAAACTCTTCGTCCCTCGGTGGCGCATGTGAATCATCGTACCATGAATGAGTTGAGGAGCAAAGAGATTGAGCATGTGTCTCAACGTGACCTCCCGACCGGCAAGCTTCGCAAACTTGAGCAGCATAAGGAACAATTTATACAAGTACGGCGAAAGTTGAGCCGGGCACACCTCGTAGAAACGGCAAAAGTCTACCACCAAGGGAGGGAGAGGAAGCATATACCCGACAATAAAGGGATAAGCATAGAACGCACAATATCCTGAGCGATCGAAATGTATAATGTCGTCTCCTACTACCGGCAGCATTTCAACGTGGTGAGGAATCCCCCATCTGGCCTTCAACTCTGCAATCGCCTCCTCAGTCATAACAGAGGAAGCAGGTTCCGGCTCCTCCCCGACAGGACTGTGGAAATCGTTCCATGGTTTCCCAAGGCGAGGCAAGATCTCAGCCGCCGACGGAACCCCCTCATCTTCCACTATTTCTACCCCTCCAGGAGCAGGAATATCATTTTTCGGTGCCGGAGTTGCGGCAGGATTGTCAGCACGGGAAGAATTGCCAGCCATTTGTATCAATTTAACAGGACAAAGAGATGAAGGAAAAAAAGAGAGACTGAGACGAAAATTTCCGGCTAAACGGAGAAAATTAAAAACCCGAAGTATCAGAAGAAAGGAAGATTCACAAAGTTCTTTCAATAAAGGCAAGAAAGTATGTCAATCGAATGGTGTTTTCCTTCTATTTATAAGAGACACACATCCCCCAAGCGCGAAACCCAAGGGTCGCCAATCAAAGCTGATAGGGCACGAAATGCTTCAATCCCCTGGGAACGTGTGTCATAATGGCAGCAACCACGAACAACGCTTCAAGTTAAACGACGCTTCGATTCCATAACGGTCCAGGAGTACCGTAGGAGCGCTGCGCCCTTATCTCGATCTAAAAACCACGCTCAAGGCGTGGACAATTAGATTTCTCCCAGATGTGTAAATTTATAATCCGTCCTCCAGGTCTGACAAGAGATGACCCCGATAAACGGAGGGACTAACTGTATTGGTCAAATCCGACCGCTACAGTCGACCCAACTGGGATCCCGCCCAAGCGGCAGGACAGTGAAAGTCGCCATGATTTACTCCAAACCCACGTACTCAAAGTACCCGCTAAGTCGAAGAATAATACTCAGGGAACGACGGAAACGAACGTGGTATGAAGGTGCATTGACCCAAGAACATAGCAGGGACTCCATGACTATATATAGGGAGGGAACCTTCCTAGAAAGGGGGGCTTTTTTCTCTCTATAATGCTCCTCTCTCTATAATTCTCCTCTCTCTGTAATTCTCCTCTCTCTGTAATGCTCCTCTCTCTATAATTCTCCTTAGCAAAACGAAGACAAAACAATTTTCCATACATGATGTAAACTGATTATCTCCACCGATTGGTGAGAGAAGAAATGAAAAACATCAAGAAGATTGATCGCCCTTATTTTATTTTACTAATCATTTTCTTATGTGTTTATAGATCTGGAGTTTATTATGTTTGACTAAGATTTACCTCGTCATCTTCATTAATTGATTTAATCAAAAAGATTTTGATATCTTTTGGTCAAACAGTATCTTGGTGCAGATCTGAATAGAGAATCTTATCCATCATATCAAATTGGTTAAGATGTCCCTTGCTAAGGGTGGCAAGTGGGACGGGACCGATAGAACCGCTAGAGGTGGGCTTGGGCCGGTCTCGTGGACCGGTTCTTGACTAGGAACCGTTAGGACCGGGACCGGGACCGGACCGGTCCCTTGGCGGGCCAAACGGGCCCAACGGTAATTTTTTTAAGCCATTTGGCTATTTAAAAAAAGAGTTGTTGGGCTTTAAAAATAGCCCTTGGTTATTTAGAAAATAGTCATTTAACCCCCCCCCCCCCCCAACTTTGTTTTAACCCCAAACTTTTTATAATTATACTTTTTCCCTATTTTCAACCGTAAATACCCTCATTCTTTCATTTTCTTACAAAATCAATATCAATCTATCACAATCTCTCTCTAATTTTCTTCTATACTTGCTACTATTGCTTTCTTTATTCCAAAAAAAATAGTAAAAAAAATATTGAGGTTGTTACAATTTGTGAAGAAATTATGAAGTTGGTGAATTGAAGTCTTCATGTCTTCAAGGATAATCAATTTTCAACAAGTTGTTCGTCAATTCGGTAAATTCATTCCAACTCTTAAGCCTTAGTATTATAGTTTTGTTTGTTTTATTTATTTTCTATTACTGATTAATTAAGATGTTTTCCTTAAGAAATATTTTTGGTAAAAATAAGAATAAAGGAAAATCCAAGACTGGCGAATCTCGTGGTACTGCTGTTCCTCCTCCCCTACCCCCGGCTCCCTGAACTAAAACCACATATCCGTCCTACACCTGCTATTCTTGATACCGATAATAGTTTCTTACAATTTATCGAAAGTCAGTTTTGCCATAATATTGCACCCGGTGAACATTTAGACCATGAGTTAATGAATGCTCTCTATTCTAATAATTATAATACTATTGATGAAAATGACGATGAGGTAATTGATCTTGATGAAACTCAACCAGATGATGATACACCCACTAGTCCTGATCCTGATGTTAACTCAACTAGTGATAATGCCGCTAATCCAAATGAAGACTCATCTGATACTCCTGTTACTGCCCGTATTTTTTCTAGACAACCTACCAAACGGCACGAAACATTTCTTGTTTGGCCATTTTTTACTCAACTAGTTCCACAAAATAAGGCTAAGTGTAAAACTTGTGGTGTAGAGTTAACTTTTAAATATTTTGGATGGCGGGGGAGGGGGAACTTTTACTAGACACATAAAAAATACCCTAAAGATAGAGTCAGATATGAATGTCTGAAAGCTTTGGCCGAGGGGAAAAGTGTACCTACTCCTAGTCAGGCTGACCCTAGTACCGGTTCAAATCAATTTCAACTAGGAATTAATACTGTTACCGGTGGTATTTTATATATGATCCAAAAAAAGATCGGGAAGAATTTGCAAAAATGATAACGGTTATGTGCTTACCCTATAATTTTCTTTCTAACCCTTCGTTTGTGCATTATATTAGAATTTTTTTTAATCCTACTTATAAAGATTTCCTCGTACGACAGTAAAGAGCGATATTTATAAATATAATAATGAATATGAACAATATTTACGCTATTTATTTACTCATATTGTGAGCACGTGATTTTTGCCCTATATGAATTATTCCCAAAAAATTCAAACAAAATAATTTCTTTCATTATTTTGCAACTTTGTGGGTTTTTATATTAATTGTTTGCATTCATATGAAAAATATAAAAATACACTTGGCATTTGCATTTAGGATTTAATTTCGTATTTTAGGATTAATTAGTAGTCAAGTTGCTTTTAAAAACGAAATATAAAGAAAATAACAAAAATAGTCCATTTTTGCACTTTTAATTGTTAATTATTGAGTTTGTCATGAGTTTACTTTTAAGTAGGACTTAATCAATTTTTAGGAATTAATTAGCTTAATTTTGGAAATAAATTAGGTCTTTATTTTAATTTTGCATTTTTATAAAATCAGAAAAAAATAAAAAAACAAAAATAAATAAAAATAAAAGAAACAATTAAAAGAAGAGGGTTTGCTTAAGTTGGGCTGATTTTAATTAGGTGCTTCCCCAGCCCAAACGGACCAAACACTACCCCCAGAGCCGGCGCACACCCGTCCCATACCCATTCTACGCTAAGTCTGGTTTAGAGACGTCTAAACGGTGTCGTTTCGCAGGGTTTTAATCTGGGCCGTCTAGGTTAGTTCACGGACGGTCAGGAAGTGGGGTCATTTTGATATAAGAGTGTCCGAACCACTCAACCCCCCCCTCCATCGTCTCTCTCAATAACCCTCTTCACAAGAACCCTAATATAGCCGCCTCAATACCCCACTGGCTCCGGTGGCGGCGCCACCGCAAACCGGCCCCAAATTTACACCCCTAACTCCCCTGGTCCCCCTCTTTCCAAATACGCATTCAGTTTCCCTCGAATCAGTCCCCACCCCCTCGAATCTTCATTTGAAGTTCCGTCCCAAAACCCTAGTTCATCCAATCAGCCCCAAATTAACACTCTAGGATCGTCGTCCTTTCCTCATCTTGATTCCTTTGTCCTTATCCCTCGAATGCCGGTCAAATTCCTCAAATGTTGAATCTGAAGAACCTAAACTCGAGTGTGCTAGGATTCTGTTCCTTTTCTTTGAAGTTTTGAAATCGAGCTCTTAGACTGGTAAGTTTTCTTTATCTGTTTGTTTATTTGGTTTTTATTCTTCACGGTCGTTCCTCCTCAGCTCTGTCTCCTTCTCTTTTCTCTGGATTTCTTTCGGTTTAAACTTGTTTCATTTTTTGTGTTTAATCACTTAACCTAATTAGGTCGCTTTAACATTTGAATTAGTTTCTGCGTATTTGTGTTAACTAGCCAATAATTTAGCCTAGGATTTCCCTTTAGGTTTAGCTTCGCATTTGTAGTTGTTTTGTGATTTTCAATCTTGCTTTGGTAATTGTTGATAATTAGTTTAGCTGTTGCTTGAATGGATAATAGATATTAGTTCAGTAAACTTTTTTGTTTATTTCTGTTTGGATTCTTAGTTGTAGGTTCCGTATATGTTTCAATAATTGTTTTGTAGTTTAATCCGGTTTCGTTCTTGTTTAAATCCTGCGTTGGTAATTTAGATTTTAGTTTAATTTTTGTTTCGAATCTGTTTCTATATTTCTTGGATGCGTTAATTGATCCTGTTTGAAGCCTTGTTTGAATCTCAATTTCTTACAATTGTTGTTAGCTAGTGTTAATTAGTTTAGGTCAGTTTAACTGGTAATTGTCTTTAATAATTCCATAGTTTAGTGTCTAGTTTCAAATAATCCTTAGGCTTAGTTTAGTTAATCGTAGTTAGATAATTGTTTGGATATAGCTGTACTAGGCTAGTGATTTCAAATGAGTTCAGGGGCAGTTTGGGTACTTAGGGCTGGGCAGAAATGCTGTAGGTTATACTAGAATTACCTAGAACCTTCTAGAATAGGACTTTAGTTCTAATTTCAGAAAGTTAGGTTGTTTACTTGAGAAGCAAGTCAATAAGTAGAGGACTATTGTGAAAATAAAATAAGGACTAAAGGAAAAACACAAAATCTGAGGGTTGCCCTCATTGATGCCTATAAAAGGCAGTCTTCTATGTTCGCTTCTATTCACCAAGTTTTTGGGATACCTCTATAAATAATTCCCAAGTTCAGCTCAAAAAATTCCCCCAAAAGGAGCTCTCTAATTTTCAGATCTGATTTTGAAATTCAACATTCAAAAACCCAAAAACAAATAGAAAACCTCTAGAAAAACCAAAAAAAATTCAGAAATACTGTTCCATTGAAAATTTCCAGTTAATTTTGAACTTTAGTTCTGAATTGACTCATTTATCCTATAGTCTGTTTGTTGATACATTTGGTGGTGCCTAGGTGTATCTCGAGTGGGTTTGGGTCCAATTGAGGCTATTTTAGGCTGGTTTGTTGACTGTTGGTTCTAAAGTTGTCCTGGATTAGTTCTGAGTCTATTTGGTGTCTGCAAGTAGTGTAATTTGGTTTACTATTGGTGCTACTCTTCTCTGAAAACAGTTCTGGGCTGCTCATTCTGTTTTCTGAGTGTTTTTGAATCACTCAACTTTGTGCTGCTGACTCTCATTCTTCTTGTTCTATTTCAAATCCAGGGACACGCGTTGAATTCATACTGATGTAATCACAAATTGGGAATAAAATGAAGTATTATTTCAGATCTATGCTCATGTGAATACCTGTAGTTATAGTTAGTCCAATAATGTGTAATTGTCTAGTTTTAGTTTGTTTGAATTGTATTGAACTAGGAACTGTTTAATTAGAATTATTTCTACTGATTTGAACTGTTTGGATTTGTACTGGACTGCTTTGGACTACTTGAACTCGTGGTTATCTAGCCGTAGCTTTAGTATAGCTAGTACTTGCTTTAGTTTAACATTGTTCTGTTAAAATTTGGAAAAAATCAGAAATAATTTGGATCTGTAATTGATTTTGAATTCAGCGTCCTTAAGCTCATGGTTTCAATGTAGGTGTTGACAATTTGGGTAGTTAACATCAGTGGTTTACTCAGATTAAACCTGCATCTTCAATTTGACTGATTTGAATTAATTAGCTGTTTAATAATTAAATGTGGATAAAGTGCGAATCTATGCTATCAACCTGTTCGTGTTACTGTTAATAGAATCATATAATCAAGTCGTTTAGTGTAGTAGATTTACGTTCATGAACTATTTGTTTTGTTTTTGTTGTTAAATCCCATTCATGTTTCCCGTTTGTTTCCACCCTTAGCGACATTTAGGAGGTCACCAGTAGATAAGTAAACAAGGAAATCGAACTGTAACATTAAATACAAATTCAACCTGAAATCTGGGCTCAAGTTGGCCCATTTGCACGAAGCATTATCAGAATGGTACATGACCCATTGCTGGTCACCAAATCGCCACAAGTTAGAAGCTGGTGCATGTTTGGGCTGGAAGCCCAATCTATGTGTCTTCTTATGAACTGGACTTGAACCCAATTGTAGTAACTCTTAAACCATGATAATTAATTAGGACTCTTTATTTTATTATTAGAGACAAATAAAAATAGAGAATCATAGTTGCTTTTAGGTTTGCCTTTTAAATAATAAATGAGATGAGCCTCGCCAAACAAAAAATATATAAATTGCGGGGCCCTCAATAAATGTTTGTGTTAAAATACTTAGATTTCGGGACGGGCCGTTTAGCGAATTTCACGGCCTTCCCCAAAGATAATAACGCGTTAGTCTCCTTAGGCGCGTATTTTAATAACATTACATTCCTAAACTCGGGTGCGCATTTATGTGACCCAAATTCAAATCTCAACGAAGTCGAAATGTGTCAACAACCACGGGTGCATTTATGTGACGTGGTTCGAAACACGTTTTCACGACGTTGCAATTCTCGTTAAAAATAATAATAAAGCGGTTCAAGGTTTAAAAGCACATGAGTTAAAACATGTTTTGAAATCAGATATAAATCCAAATATAACAGTTGAGCGACCGTGCTAGAACCACGGAACCCGGGAATGCCTAACACCTTCTCCCGGGTTAACCGAATTCCTTACTCGGATTTCTGGTTCGCAGACTGTTAACAGAGTCATATTTTTCTCGGTTCGGGATTCAACCGGTGACTTGGGACACCATTAATCTCCCAAGTGGCGACTCTGAATCTTAATAATAAATTCCGTTCCGATTGTCCTTTTATTGGAAAAACTCCTTTATGCCCTTGCGGGTGTAAGTGAAAAAGGAGGTGTGACACATATAAATTGTCGTGTTTCTATTACAACTGATATTGGTAGAAGTGGCATCGAAGAGCGCTTTCAGTCCAGCAAGACTTCAAATCGGTGATTATAGAGCGTCTATGTAGTAGAGCTTGAAAAAATCAATACTTTTCAGAGGTTGGATCCTTTCGGAAAGAAGAAATTTTGGATTTACTAAATCACAACTAGAAGAAGACGAAGCTTACGAAGAAATGATAGCTGAACTTGCGGAGGATGCTGCTTCGCTCGACAATGGAAGCGGCGATGACCAAGCTATTTTTCTGCCACCACCAACGGAAATTTCTTCGGACCTTGAAGGATTTATGAAGTTTGTAAGAAATAGCATGTAACTTGTATGAACAAAAATTAACATGTATTATGTAACTTGTATTTTGGCACATATTGATTAGTTCCTTTTTCTTCTCAATGGTGTGGTATTAGCACCTTGTTATGCTCATTCCATAGAGTGGAGGAAGACTAAGAAAGATATTACCATATTCTTTATTGCTATAATAAAATTACAAGGCATTGCTTTGAATATCTTTTTAAAATATTTTCCCCTTAAATAAGGCAAGGTAGTGCGACGCCCGGGCAACACGTGAAGGTCCAAGTAGCAAGCTACCTTAATGGATCTTCCCCCTTAAACAAGGCAGGGTCCGTGCAAAAAATCGGGCTAGATTAGTGGGGTGCACTAAGCTTTGGCTGTAGTGCAACGCCAAAGCGACGCGCGAAGGTCCAGGTAGCAAGCTACCTTAATGGACATTCCTCCTAAAAAAATAGAGTTAATATCGTGTGAACCGATGAATTACATATCAGATACTAAACTGACAAGAACAGATACTACACTTGATCTTAGCCAAAAGGCCGAGAAAGGTATGCTTTTAATTGTGCACGGCTTGCATTTTTTATACCAGTTCTCTCTTACTGGCTTTTGTTAGCTTTCAATGTGGGATTCTTGCAGATTGGAGTTCAATTCTACCATTTGGCCGACATTGACCTCGAGAGTTAATCTTTTCAATAATAAATTCTTCTGAACTTAAACAAATGGAGTTATGCCAGACATAATTACCCAATAACCTAGCATGGTTGAATTAATAAAATGGCCTTGCACAAAGATCGATAGAAGTCCATATTTAGTTGAATTAAAAAATTTAGTTAGTGATACTATGGATTCCAATAACTTATAAAGGATACCTTATTGAAATGAAGAAAAACATAAAGGTCATTTGGCAAATATCAAAATTAGAATTTTTGCTTTGGCTACTGCACGTTCTTTCTTTCTTCTTCTTCTTTTTTTTTTTTTTTTTTGGGGCTATCATAAAATTATTGGAAAAGAATATGAAAATCAAACAATGGATCCAAACTAGACCACTAAAGGTGAAAATAGAGAAACTCACATGGCTAGGGGTGATTTTTAAAAATAGCCAGATTTACAACTGGTCGTTCAAAAATAGCCCAATTTCAAAAGTAATCGGAATTTAGCCACTTTTTATGTAAAGATAAATCTGAGCAAAAATACTGTTCAAAACCCGGAAAATACTCCAGTATATTATGCTGGAGTTCCAGTATAAGTATACTTGAACTCCAGCATATTATACTGGAGTTCCAGGATAGTATGCTGGAACTCCAGCATAATATGGAACTCCAGCATAATATGATGGAGTTCCAGCATAAATACACTAGAACTCCAGCATAATATACTGGAGTTCCAGCAAGTATAATGGTCCAGTATAATATACTGGAGTTTGGAGCACCAGTGCTCCAGTCTCCAGTATATTATACCGGAGCCAGCAAAGTATACCGGTCCAGCATAATATGCTGGAGTTCATACACAAGTGCACCGAACTCCAGTATATTATGCTGGACCGGTCTCTATTACAGCAAAACGGTGGCTATTTTTCATTGACTTGGTAAACGCTGACTATTTTTGATTGACCAGTCCGAAAACTGACTATACCGTGAAATTTTGGCATGGCTAGGCATCTCCGAGAAATGCACACAGCGGGGAAATTTTCATAACTACAACTTTTACAAGAGTATATTATTATTATCTACAACTATTATTTAATTTACGTTTTGTACAATTGTCTTTATGTTTTATAAAATTAATGAGTATCCAGCTTTGTTAAGCCACCCTACAAATATGGTAATATTCCTAAAAAATCTCCTCTCTCATCTCTCTTTGTACGGCAATCAGTGAATGAGGATCCCAAAATTTTACCATATTTACGATCTGTTTGGAAAGTTACAGGGTAATTAAAATTAGTGTAATTACTAGAATAATAATTACACAGTTTAGTAATTACAAAGTTATGTAATTACGATAACCTGTTTGTTTGTCATAGTGTAATTACAGTATAATTACAAGTTTACTGTTTGGTTGCACAAGTGTAATTACACAATATGATTAAATTTTAAATGAAATAATTATCAAAACTTAAAAGTTAATATAATAAATATATGCCTATAAATTTATATAAGTATATATATATATATATATATATATATATATATATATATATATATATTTGGTATTTAAGATGTATATTTTTTTCGTGAATATACATTAATTAGTAATCATTAGTTATAACTAATATTAAAAATAATTTATATATATTTTTCAAATTAATAATATTTAGTTTAGATACTTACAAAAACTAAAAATATATGTTTTGTAAGAATATCATGGAATTCATGTTTGATAAAATAAATTAATATTTATAAATATAATATTATAACATTATTCAAATATTTGATATAACTAATATATCAATTCTAACTAAAAACTGAACAATATGCAATGTGAGCCAATACTATTAAAACAAGTAAAGGGAACCATGAATATAACACAATTTCAAAATTAAAAAAAAAAAAGTTTAACATATGTCAAATTCCAACATAATAATAGTAAGTTCCACTACAACATAAGATTAGGAACATAATAAGTTTATAACCAGATTCAACAACAAAATTCCACTTTAATTGCATCACTCATTATATGCCGAGTTTTTTAATGACTTCTTATTTACTTGTCACGACCCCAAAACCGACCCGGTCGTGATGGCGACTATCATGAAACTAGACCACCCGATACAATCCCAAATCAAACCAATATTTCATAAAAGACAAAACCAAAGCTATTGAACAATAAACCTGCATAAGGAGTTCAAATCAAACAACAGTGCGGAAGAAAACCCGAAATCGGGGTGTCACTAGTCATGAGCATGTATTACAACCGTCTGACAACATCAAGACTAACATGGCCTGTAAATTTCATAATACAACAAGGGAGGATAAGGAGGGGGAAAAGCAGGGCTGCGATCGCCAGGCAGCTACCTTGCTAACTCCGATGGACCTACCACTGAGTAATCAAAACCCGCTACCGGGTTCAGAAATACCTGGATCTGCACACAAGGTGCAGGGAGTAATGTGAGTACGCCAACTCAGTAAGTAATAAAGGTAAATAAAGGCTGAGCAGTAGTGACGAGCAATAAAACATATACAGTTCATAGCATGAAATCTCAGTAGAATACAGCAGGCTTTTAAAATCGGTTTTTAATCAACTCAGTTCATTTAAATCCAGTTTCAGTAAAACCATTTAAAACATCTTTCAACAGATTTCAAACGAAGTGATAAAACAGTGAGTAGAAATGGTGACAACATAATCAGTCCCTCGGGCAAAACTCACTCGTATACTGCCCCTCGGGCAGACACGAATCATAACAGCCCCTCGGGCAATCATCATTGTCACTCATATACGGCCCCTCGGGCATACCTCACAATCACTCGTAAACAGCCCCTCGGGCACAACATGAATCAAGAATAGCCTGTCGGGCAAAACATCATATCACTGACTCAGGGTACCTGCGCTCACTAGGGGTGTACAGACTCCGAAGGGGCTCCTACAGCCCAAGCGCTATAACAAGTCATCTCGTGGAATAAATCAATCAGGCTCTCAGCCTCATAACAAGCCACCTCGTGGCATAAATCAATCAGGCTCGCGGCCTCACAAAAATCATGAATCAATAACATGTTGCGGCGTGCAGCCCGATCCCATAATATCCTCACAACACAGGCCTTCAGCATTACTAAGTCAGAAACCTCTCAAGCCACTCGAGCTATCAATGAAACAGTGTGTTCAGCCCAAAATATCATTTTATGCATCAAATCAGAGTAAATAAGACTGAGTTATGAAATCAGTAAAACGTAGCATGACTGAGTGTAGATATTAAATCAAAACAGTAAGGAATAGTAGTAAAAATCCCCTAAGGGTCCAAACAGCTTTGGCACAAGGCCCAAATATGGCATTCAACCCAAGTTGTAGAATTTTTTTCTAAATCACATAAGTATCATATAGTTTAAGTCAAATACGCAACTATATAGTTGCTACGGGATGGACCAAGTCACAATCCCCAACGGTGCACGCCACACGCTCGTCACCTAGCATGTGTGTCACCTCATAGTAGTAAAACAGTGCGAAATCCGGAGTTTCATACCCTCAGAACTAGATTTACAATCATCACTTACCTCAAACCGGTCAAACTCTACACCGCGATGTTCTTGCCCCTCGACTCGGCCTCCAATCGCTCCGAATCTATTCACAACCATAATAATACCATCAATATACGCTAATGGAATGAATTCCGCAAGAACAACTATCAAATTAGGCACAAATCCTGAAATCCACTCAAACCCGGCCCTCGGGCCCACGTCTCAAAATTCGACAAAAATTACAAAACTTAAAAACCCATTCATTCCCGAGTCCAAACATACGAAATTTATCAAAATCCGGTCTCATTTGATCACTCAAATCCTCAAAATCCACTCTCCAATTTCAAGCCCTAAATTCTCAAATTTCTAGTTCAACTTCTCAATTAGATGATGAATAAAATTATAGATTCATGAAATTTAAACCATTATAGGTTAGAATCACTTACCCCAATGTTGCTCCTTCAAATCCCTTGAAAAATCGCCACTCTCCCGAGTTCCTCAAGCACAAAATCGAAAAATGAAGAACAAACCTCGAGCTGGAGTTTTCTGCCCAGTAAAACCGCACCTGCGGTCAAATCCCCGCTTCTGCGGCACCGTACTTGCTGAATTTCCCTCGCAGGTGCGGAACTCACTTACTGCACCATATCCGCATCTGCGACCCCTAAATCGCACCTGCAACCTTGTAGATGCGGTCAGTCCATCGCATATACGATCCAGCCCTGGCCTTCCATTTCCGCATCTGCGGTCCTCCTAGCGCACACATCAGAAGCAGCAGCTTCAGCTGCATTACCTCATCCAAACTCTCCGTTAACCATCCAAAATCATCCCGAGGCCCTCGGGGCCTCAACCAATAATACCAACAAGTCATCTAACACCATTCAAACTTATCTAAACCTTCGGAACACTCAAAACAACATCAAAACACCAAATCATCCTCGGATTCAAGCCTAAGAACTTACAAATTTTCATATTTCACAAACGGTGCCGAAACCTACCAAACCTCGTCCGGATGACCTGAAAATTTGCACACACATCACAATTGACACTACGGACCTATTCCAACTTCTGAAATTCCATCCCGACCCCGATATCGAAATTTTCACCGTCGTCCAGGAAACGCCAAATTTCTAATTTCGCCAATTCAAGTCTAATTCTACCACGGACCTCCAAATCACATTCCGGACGCGCTTCCAAGTCCAAAATCACCTAACGGAGCTAACCAAATCATAAAAATCCAAATTCGAGATCGAATACTAAAAAGTCAAAACTTAGCCAAACCTCTCAAATTTAGAGCTTCAAGCTGAGAATCATTTTTTCATATCTTTTCCGATTAACCTGAAAATCAAAATCGATGATTTATATAAGTCATAACACATCATACGGGGCTAGTCATGCCCGAGAATTGGCAAGTGAAGTGCAAATGCTCAAAACGACCGGTCGAGTCATTACACAGTGTAATTACACCAATTCTCACCTCCCCCTTGAGAATTGGAGAGTGTAATTATACCCCTCCAATTACACCCAATTCCATGCTGACCAAATAATTACTTGGCCAAACAAACATGCCAAACTGTGTAATTAAACCCAATTACACCTAAATCCATTTCCAAGGTGGCTTTCCAAACAGGCTATTAATGAAATTACTATCATTTCCTAAATTTAAGCCTAATTGAATTTATTATAACTAAAATACAAAGTATTTCTTAAAAAATCTATAAATCCCTAAAACTTAGTTTAACCAAATGAACTACAACTCAAATACCATGAATCATCTCTTAAAAGATGTCCTTTGACTGTTATTTAAAAATAGGTAAGATATTACAATATATATATATAATATACAATTTGATATACACGGGCATCCATAAAAATTTATGTTGTACACACGATATACAAAGTGACATACGCAGACGTCCTTAAAAATATGTGTGTGATATACACTGGTGTACACGATATACAATGTGATATACACATGTCGTTGTTGAATTTTTATGTCTGATTTTGACCTGAAACCAGTCTAAATCACTTTTAGTCTTGCTCATATTTTGTATATAGCCTCGTTTAGGTATTTTCAACCAATTTCAATCATACCCACTCATTTGATCCAACAAAAAAAAAAAGAGAGAGAGAAGAAAAACAAAGTTGAAATGTATTTTTTCTCTCTTAGTTTTTGCTTTTGATTTTCTCTGATGTGAGATCAACCTTACCTTTTTATCCCACTGATTTTTTTTGCATAATTTGCAAGAAGTTTTGCTAAACTATGAGAGTGAAAGAGAAGAGATAGACGAAGAAATACAAGGAGAGAAAGGGGGAGTGAAGCTAGAATAAGCGAGTAATTTTTTTGAGAGAGAATATATGAGAGAGTGGTTTTTTTAGGATTTGGATATATAATGCCAATTGTTTGGGGCTATTTTTGCCAAACCTAATAAGGCTAAAAATTGCCAATTCCTATTATGTGTTGTTATAGGATGCCAATTTTTCAATAAAAAAGAGGAAGAAAAGAATATCATTGGTATGAACAACGAAGATCAAAATAAGTTTGAAGATCCGAAATCCAAATTCATTAGTGATATTGTTGTTTTTTGGTGGATTTGTAACTCATTTATGCTTCCATGAATAATACGACAAATATTTCCAAAAATAAGTGGTTTGGGTGACTCTGAGTTCTCAAATGAACAGATGAAATTGAAGTGCAAGGAGAAAATAATATTATTTCCATAGAATTGTGAAAGAGAATATCTGTTCATTCTCAATATGGTATGGTGAGATAATTGGATATTAAAGAGAACAAGTGTGTTATGATTTCTCAATACCATCTAGTGAATGAATGAGAAAATTAAAGTGTCAATATTATTAACTCAATTAAGAGATATATATTAGGAATATGGAATGTTGTAGATTTTAAAAAAGTTGCATTATGAGTAATAATCTAACAGTAATTGTAACTCATATAAATAAGTATTAAATAAGTTATATTCTATGTAAATTCGCCAATTCATTAATGACGTGGCTTCACCAGAATACGCGTGCCTCATACGGGTAAACTTTGAACCCAGACATTGAATGGTGCAACCCAAAAACAAAAATAGAGCAGTTTATTGAGATATGATGCTATTGACATTTAAAATTTATTTTTGTTCCAAGTCCATAGTAAAAATTATTGAAAAACCAAGTGAATTGTAATGGTCGTTTTTCTACAAAATAAGAGTATCAAAATTTGTAGGAAAATGCATTTTTTAACCAAAATTTATAAAAACGTGAAATCAAATGGTAGTACAGTATTTTGTGCATCTTTGTTTGTGTTTCATATGATTTTAGATTTCATAACTATTAAATTCTATAGTCTATGTTATTCACAAACTAACCAAAATGAATTCTTAAAGCAGTCAGATCAATACGTCCTTTATTAAATATATTCTTGTCTTAAAAAATAGAGTAGACTATTGAAGTTGTTAAGCTAAACTAAAGCAAGGCCAGTGCAGAAATTTGAACTAGATTTGATGGGGTGCACCAGGCCTTTGCAATAGTGCAACGCATGGGCGACGCTTGAGAGCCCAGGTAGCAAGCTACCTTAGTGGACTCTCCCCCTAAAAAAATAGAGTTAATATCGTGTGAGTCGATGACTCACATATCAGATATTAAACTGATAAGAACAGATACTACACTTGATCTTAGCCAAAAGGCCGAGAAAGGTATGCTTTATTTTGTGCTCGGCTTGCCGCTTTTGTACCAGTTCTCTCCCTTCTGTCTTTTGTTAGCTTTCGATGTGGTATTATCGTGGGCTGGAGAATTTTATGTTTGAAATATGCGCCTTTTTCTTGCCTGAAGAGTTAAGACACAACAGGGTCTTCTCACTTTATATGCAAATTTTATAGATTTCAGCACAAAAGAAAGTTAATGATTTGAAAGTGCGTTTTACCATTGTCAAAATTAATAATTAAATCGAGATCATTTTACAATGGTTAATTTTGTATATGAATGGTACCAAACTCATAATATTCGGTTTTTTACCCCTTAATAAATACAGCAAACTTAAACAAATGGAGATATGCCAAAGATAATTACCAACGAACCTAACTTTTGCAATAACATACACAGTGTTTAACAATACTGATATTTCAAAAAATAATGTTTACATGTGCATATATTGAAGGAATAACAGCATTTTTCCACGTTATATTTGGATGATGATATGGAAATAGAGTCATTCGAATCAATTGAAGAGTCAAGGAATGAGGAACAAGGTGCATATATTCTGGAATTCTTCTTGTCAGAAAGTCAGGATTACATACCTCATACAAAGGCCAAGGAGTGCAGAATACTACATTATTTTCTTGGGCCAGTTAGATTCGTTCCACCGCCCCATGACCATAATCATAAGCTTGAATCAAAACTTGGGGTTCAATTCATAAGCTCGAGGTGGAGGCAAAAAGTGATTCACATCGTGCCGCGACGTTAAATCAAGCGCTTGTTGGGAGGCAACCCAGCTTTATTTTTCTTATATTTTTAATTTAGTTTATTTTATTTTTTATTATATTATTTTTGGAGTGTCGATTTTTGATTTTCTAGGAGCATGGAAAGCAAAGCTATTGGAAGGATGCAACAGCAAACCAGATGGTTGGAACTAGGTGTGGGGTGCCCACACGAAGGACTAGGCCTGGAAGAAGTCTGAGTACCCCATCAGATGCTAGTGCTTCGGCCTTTGGCCTACCAGGGAGTTTCTTTTACCCTCTTGTATGTATGGGTGTGCATTGGGGACAATGCACAATTTTAAGTGTGGGGTGAGAAGATTGTCTGGGTGGCTTTCTATGCTATTTTAGTTGTGTTAATTTAATTGAATAATTTTTTTTTAAATAGAAAAGATTGGACTTTTCCCAACGATGGATCTATTAGACAATTTTTCTTGAGGGATTTAAGTCTAAAGAAAAAAGACAAAAAGATTTTCTTTTGTTAGGTAGTGTAGCAATTCCCCCTTGGTTTTTCTTTGTGTTGCGGTTCTTTTCCAAGGGTTTTGTTTGAACCAGGTGTAGTTAGTCTTTTTTTTTGGAATAGGAGCCATTGTATTGTGTTTCGAAATAAAGCGATATCTCTTGACTTTATTATGCCTTGAGAATAGTGAGTACTTGGGTTGTGACGCTTAGACTCAGTTTTTGACTCTTGTATAAGTACCTTAAATTTTATGATCTTAAACTTGCTTAACTGCTTTGACTAGAGTGTCTTGATGAAACCAATTCTGAGTGAGTTATGTGCCATGTGTGTGTAAGGATTTGTTATATTCTGTGCATTGCATTTGATGCCTAGAACTTGCCCTGTGTATTTGCAAAGCGAAATAGTGGTTTTGTTCAGTCTTGGAAGTGATATAAGCGTTTCTTTTTTGAGCCAGATATGTATATTTTACCCACCTAATTGTTATGTATCGTAGTTAACCCCTTTGAGCCTGTAATCTTGTTTCTTTGGGAACCACATTAGAAGCCTTACCCATTTGTTTGAATTAATCATCTATTTTAACCTTTTAACCTCTCATGAGCACTTGAATTATTATGAACTGTGTAAAAGTTAAAGTGTGGGGTGGTTGGTTTGGCTTTTGAGTGGAACTAATGAAATAAGTAGAAAGGTGCACTATTTTGAAAAAAGTAAGAGCCACTTGAATTGGAAAAGAAAATAGAAAAAAAATAGTTCGATTGTTGTGAAAAAAAATATTCCTTGATAAGTGGTGGCTTTTGATGTAAGTGTGCTTAAAGAAGAATGGGTAATATACATTGATGTGAAAGTGGAGTTTGGTTTGACATAAGTATGGGGTTTGAATGTTAAAGTATATGTATTAAAGTGCTTAGGGAGGTGTAGTCACTCTTATATCTAAATGTATCATACCCGTCCCGTAGCCTACATTACAACCAAATAAAGTCCTAATTGATCCTAGATTGAATGAGCTCGATTAGAGGAGTAGTACACTACGGGCAAGCCTATGGTGCATCTTTTGTGGCATATGAATGTTATTTCTGAGAGTGAGTGAATTCTTTCTATCTTGAGTTCCTAAGTGTTCTTAAATTTTATTGTGTGGAACTACTCTCTTTTGTTGTGTAAGGGCACTTGATTCATGAAGGAAAGGTAATGTCAGTGACCTCTATGTTAGAGTAAGTGGTTGAGTTGTGAATAATGCGTTGTACTTGTTAGTCAAATCTTGAGGTGAATATGTTACGTTTTTGTGCTTAGTCTATTTTAAATACTCTTGGTGTGATGAGTTACGAGAATTGTTCAAAAAGGTCGTGTCTATATAAAGTGTAGTTTGATTGCACGAGGACGAGCAATGTTTAAGTGTGGGGTGTTGATGATAGGTTATAATTACGTATTTTAGTCGCTTATTACACTCAAATTTACTGCACTTTAGTTGACTTTGCATTTTAATCGTTAGTGTTTTGCACTAATTGTGTGTTTTAGGCCTTGTAGGAGTGATTCCGAGCTATACACATGTTATGGAATGAATTCAAGTAATTTAAAGCTTTGAAATCTGAGTAAAAGCCCAAGGAATTAAGCCGGGATCGTATTCGAGGATCAACAGATGATAGAGAAACAAAATGAAGAATCGAGTAGGCATATTGCGCACAGTCTAGTAAAATGCACATAACCTTTTTATCAGAACTCCATTTGGGCTCCACAATATATGGTTGGAAAGCTAACTCAAAGAGCTACAACTTTGTTGTTTTATGTTTTTCCAAATTCCAAACGGAACAGGTCGAAACCGCAACCGTGGACCTGAGGCGGGCTGAGGCAGTATACTTGCCATATACCGCGGTCGTACCGCGGTTGACCGCGGTCGCGGCTGTCCAGACGTGAAAAAATTGTCCTTTCTCTCGTAGGAGAAGGAATAATAGTTTGGGCCCGACCCTACTTGGTATATATACATGGAAAACGGTATTTTAAAAGAGGAGACCAATTTTTGACACAGATTCGACCTAAGGAGGCAGAGACACAATAGGAGCAAGGCGGGGAATTCTTCAACGAGTTTTTCCTTCCTCTTCCTATATTTCGTTGTTGTTTATGACTTTTAGTATTGTAGTTTTACATACTATTATGAATAACTAATTTGTTATCTAGGGTTTTGATAGAACCTTTTGTAGGATAAATTCTTGTTATGTTTTTACATAATTGAGCCGTTTGATTTCTCTACTTGTTCAACTACGTATTTATTGTTGTTGATTGAATGGCCATCGATTGACTGTGCCTATTTATTATGTGTTGCTTGAGAAAGGATACATATTTAGGTAGTTGTTGAACAACATCACTCCTAACGTATGTAAGAGATCAATACGGAGGGTTTAAAGGCGGGATTAGAGATAACGAAACCTTGATGCGATCGTAGTGAGAGTGATTAATGTCAGCTAGTGTAGTTCGAGAGAATACATCTAGTAAATTATGGTAGTTGCTTGAGAGAGAATTACGACAACCAAAGTACTCACAATCGGTAGAGAATACATTGGCGAAATTGTAGGGAACATAGATAGAAGGATTCCGACAATTGGGGAAATCATAACTCTAGACCTCCTTAATTTAGTCTCCAACCCTTTGTCTCGTTAGTTGATAATTTTACCGTTTTCTAGTATTTGCTAGTTAATTAGTTAGAAATATAAATCTCAATCTTTATAATTTAGAAAATTGTTCAAACTTATCTTTTTAGTGATGTTAACCAGATATAGCTAAGCCTTAGTTCTCTGTGGGATTCGACTCCGGACTTTTAGACCGGATTATATTTGCAGCGACCGCTTATCCTTTTTAGGACTAGAGTTGGGCGTGATCAAATTTTGGCGCCGTTGTCGGGGAACTAACGATGTAGTTGTAGCTGTATATATTGCTAGGGTTCAAGTTTGACCTTTTTTTTAATAACTGTTGATTTGAGAAACATGACACCTTGGAATTATGGGAATTTAGGTGTAGATAATTCTACTATTGATCTTCATACATATTGTGAAGGAAACCACCCGTGGCAAAATTTTCAAAACGTTCCTAAGAGCGAGTTATGTGCACCAACTCAATCTTATTTGTGGAATGTGTGTGATGTGTGTGGTGGTAAAAATGGTCACCTTCATGGTTGTGCTTATATTTCTTATTTTTCCCAACCCCTTACTATGATGGTTCTACCTTTTCTTGTGAAGTTAACAGGAACAAAGAACCTGGGGATGCAGACCTGAAGGATATCAAGGATATGTTAAAGTGTCTTCTGAAACAAAATAATGAAAAATAATTGCAGATAGAAAGGCAAGAGGCAACTATTCGCAAGTTGGAGGCTCAATTGAGTCAAGTGGTTGGAGCTTTTAATGCTCAACAAGCCAATATTGAGGATAGTTTGAGGTGTTAATTCAGGAGGTCAGAGTAGAACATCAACAACCTAGCCTACTACAATTTGAGGATGTCAATGTTAAAGAAGTGAGACTAGAGCCAGCCAAGGACTTTGAGGATATAAATTTTGTTGACTCTAGTATCATTGATGTTGAGGATGTTGAAAGTCCTGAAGTTCATGTGTTTGAGCGCATTAGTCCACACTCAAAGCATTTTTTCACATTATGTTTGGATGATGATATGAAAATAGAGTCATCCGGACCAATTGAAGAGTCAAGGAATGAGGAACAAGGTGCATATATTCTGGAATTCTTCTTGCCAGAAAGTCAGGATTACATACCTCATACAAAGGCCAAGGAGTGCAGAATACTACATTATTTCCTTGGGCCAGTTAGATTCGTTCCACCGCCCAAGACCATAATCATAAGTTTGAATCAAAACTTGGGGTTCAATTCATAAGCTCGTGGTGGAGGCAAAAAGTGATTCACATCGTGCCGCGACGTTAAATCAAGCGCTTGTTGGGAGGCAACCCAGCTTTATTTTTTTATATTTTTAATTTAGTTTTTTTTATTTTTTTTATTTTTTTTATTATATTATTTTTTGACTGTCGATTTTTGATTTTCTAGGAGCATGGAAAGTAAAGCTATTGGAAGGATGCAACAACAAACCAGATGGTTGGAACTAAGTGTGAGGTACCCACACGAAGGACCAGGCCTGGGATAAGTCTAAGTACCCCATGAGATGCTAGTGCTTCGGTCATTGGCCTACCAGGGAGTTTCTTTTACCCTCTTATATGTATGGGTGTGCATTGGGGACAATGCAGAATTTTTAGTCTGGGGTGCGAAGATTGTCTAGGTGGCTTTCTATGCTATTTTAGTTGTGTTATTTTAAGTGAATAATTTTTTTTAAATAGAAAAGATTGGACTATTCCCGACGATGGATCTATTAGACAATTTTTCTTGAGGGATTTAAGTCTAAAGAAAAAGGACAAAAAGATTTTCTTTTGTTAGGTAGTGTAGCAATTCCCCCTTGGTTTTTCTTTGTGCCGCGGTTCTTTTTCAAGGGTTTTGTTTGAACCGGGTGTAGTTAGTCTTTTTTTTTTTGGAATAGGAGCCGTTGTGTTGTGTTTTGAAATGAAGCGATATCTCTTGACTTTGTTATGCCTTGAGAATAGTGAGTACTTTGGTTGTGACGCTTAGGCTCAGTTTTTGACTCTTGTATAAGTACCTTAAATTTTATGATCTTAAACTTGCTTAACTGCTTTGACTAGAGTGTCTTGATGAAACCAATCCTGAGTGAGTTATGTGCCATGTGTGTGTAAGGATTTGTTATATTATGTGCATTGCATTTGATGCCTAGAACTTGCCCTGTGTGTTTGCAAAGCGAAATAGTGGTTTTGTTCAGTCTTGAAAGTGATATAGGCGTTTCTTTGTTGAGCCAGATATGTATATTTCACCCATCTAATTGTTATTTATCGTAGTTAACCCCTTTGAGCCTGTAATCTTGTTTCTTTGGGAACCACATTACAAGCCTTACCCATTTGTTTGAATTAATCATCTATTTGAATCTTTTAACCTCTCATGAGCACTTTAATTATTATGAACTGTGTAAAAGTTAAAGTGTGGGGTGGTTGGTTTGGCTTTTGAGTGGAACTAATGAAATAAGGAGAAAGGTGCACTGTTTTGAAAAAAGTAAGAGCCACTTGAATTGGAAAAGAAAAAAGAAAAAAAATCGTTCGATTGTTGTGGAAAAAAAATTCCTTGATAAGTGGTGGCTTTTGATGTAAGTGTGCTTAAAGAAGAATGGGTAATATACATTGATGTGAAGGTGGAGTTTGGTTTGACATAAGTATGGGGTTTGAATGTTAAAGTATATGTATTAAAGTGCTTAGGGAGGTGTAGTCACTCTTATATCTAAATGTATCATACCCGTCCCGTAGCCTACATTACAACCAAATAAAGTCTTAATTGATCCTAGATTGAATGAGCTCGATTAGAGGAATATTACACTACGAGCAAGCCTATGGTGCATCTTTTGTGGCATATGAATGTTATTTCTGAGAGTGAGATAATTCTTTCTATCTTGAGTTCCTAAGTGCTCTTAAATTTTATTGTGTGGAACTACTCTCTTTTGTTGTGTGAGGGCACTTGATTCATGAAGGAAAGGTAATGTCAGTGACCTCTATGTTAGAGTAAGTGGGTGAGTTGTGAATAATGCGTGGTACTTGTGAGTCAAATCTTGAGGTGAAGATGTTACGTTTTTGTGCTTAGTCTATTTTAAATACTCTTGGTGTGATGAGTTAGGAGAATTGTTTAAAAAGGTTGTGTCTGTATAAAGTGTAGTTTGATTGCACGAGGACGAGCAATGTTTAAGTGTGGGGTGTTGATGATCAGCTATAATTACGTATTTTAGTCGCTTATACACTCAAATTTACTGCACTTTAGTTGAGTTTGCGTTTTAATCGTTAGTGTTTTGCACTAATTGTGTGTTTTATGCCTTTTAGGAGTGATTCCGAGCTATACACATGTTATGGAATGAATTCAAGTGATTTGAAGCTTTGAAGTCTGAGTAAAAGCCCAAGGAATTAAGCCGGGATCGTATTCGGGGATCAACAGATGATAGAGCAACAAAATGAAGAATCGAGTAGGCATATTGCGCACTGTCTAGTAAAATGCACATAACATTTTGCTTATAACTCCATTTGGGCTCCACAATATATGGTTGGAAAGCTAACTCAAAGGGCTACAACTTTGATGTTTTACATTTGTCCAAATTCCAAACGGAACAGGGTAAAAAATGCGGTCGAAACCGCGACCGCAGACCTGAGGTGGGCTGAGGCAGTATACTTGCCATATACCGCGGTCGTACCGTGGTTGACCGCCGCCGCGGCTGTCCAGACGTGAAAAAATTGTCCTTTTTCGCGTAGGAGAAGGCATAATAGTTTGGGCTCGACCCTACTTGGTATATATACATGGAAAAATGGTATTTTAAAGGAGGAGACCAATTTTTGACACAGATTCGACCTAAGGAGGCAGAGACACAATAGGATCAAGGCGGGGAATTCTTCAACGAGATTTTCCTTCCTCTTCCTATTTTTCGTTGTTGGTTATGACTTTTAGTATTGTAGTTTTACATACTATTATGAATAACTAATTTGTTATTTAGGGTTTTGATAGAACCTTTTGTAGGATAAATTCTTGTTATGTTTTTATATAATTGAGCCGTCGGATTTCTCTACTTGTTCATTTACGTGTTTATTGTTGTTGATTGAATGGCCATCGATTTACTGTGCCTATTTATTATGTGTTGCTTGAGAAAGGATACATATTTAGGTAGTTGTTGAACAACATCACTCCTAACGTATGTGAGAGATCAATACGGAGGGTTTAAAGGCGGGATTAGAGATAACGAAACCTTGGTGCGATCGTAGTGAGCAGTGAATTAATGTCAGCTAGTGTAGTTCGAGAGAATATATCTAGTAAATTATGGTAGTTGCTTGAGAGAGAATTACGACAACCAAAGTACTCACAATCGGTAGAGAATACATTGGCGAAATTGTAGGGAACATAGATAGAAGGATTCCGACAATTGGGGAAATCATAACGCTAGACCTCCTTAATTTAGTCTCCAACCCTTTGTCTCGTTAGTTGATAATTTTACCATTTTCTAGTAATTGCTAGTTAATTAGTTAGAAATATAAATCTCAATCTTTATAATTTAGAAAACCGTTCAAACTTGTATTTTTAGTGATATTAAACAGATATAACTAAGCCTTAATTCTCTGTGGGATTCGACTCCGGACTTTTAGATCGGATTATATTTGCAGCGAGCGCTTATCCTTTTTCGAACTAGAGTTGGTCGTGATCAATAATCCGGTTGAAATTGATTAGGATTTATTTTGTGTTTTTCTATCCCTTTACTATCTTTTATTTTCATGTATGTTGATTTAGTTAGGGTTGTTGTGCTTTTTTATGTTGATGTATTAATGTTATGAAATTTCAATCTTCATATTGGTCTTCTTTACTATAATAATTTTTTTTTTAAATTATCATTCAAAAAAACCAAAAAGGAATGTTTAGTAAATGCTTCATAGGGAAGTTAAATAGGTTGGTATGTTATTAATGTATTGTAAGAGTAAATGCTACATAGGGAAGTTAAATGGGTAGGTTTTGTATTTAAAGAGGAACAGTTACACTGATTTTACATTGAACTCTTAGAGTATTTGGTTTAAGGTAGGGGTTGAAGATAGGGTTAGAAATTGGTTGCAGTTGAATGTTGAAATTTTCGGGGAAAAAAGCGTTGAATGTAAGGATTGAAGGTAGAGATACCAAGATAGGTGTTGAAGGTAGGGTTTTAAGTTGAATGTTGAAGGTAGGGTTTTAGTAACTGAATGTGAGTATTTTAGTTCTTAGTTTGAACTGATTTTAATGTTCTCAAGTCTTTCACTTCTATACTAGTTGCAACTAATCACATTTTGTTAGTCTAGTCCTCTAAATTAAAAGCAAGTAACAATAAAATGAAAATTTAACAATGAAAACTATAATACCACACGTTTAAACTTATTACAAAACAAAGTCAATAAATTCAAAAAAATCTATCTCAAATCAAATTAAATAAGTTTCAAACTTAAATCATCTCAAACTAAACGGCCAAGTCTTCTATTTCCCAGTTTGCTTCATCGTTTAGATCAGACAAACTACTCTGTGGTGGTACTGTTGCATCATCTTGCTGTAATTAGAGTAAATAAGACTAATAAGCAATGTATTTTTCGAAAAAAATATAATAATAATTAATCAAATTTGTTATACTTTACCTCAATTCCTTCCGCTAGCTGAGGATTTCCACCACCTCTACCACCACCTCTATCACGGCCTCTACCACGGCCTCTACCACCACCTCTACCACCACTTCTACCACCACTTTTACCACCACCTCTACCAACACCTCTACCACCACCTCTACCACCACTTCTACCCCTCCTATTACCTCTAACTCCACTTCCACCACCCGTTTGTGAATGTCTAAAGTATGAATCAATTCACCCTCTATATCTATTCAACCTTGGACGTCCACGAGAAGCTATGTATCTAGGATCTCTTATATTTCTTCCTTCACCCTCACCCTCACCCTCACCCTTACCCTCACCCACACCATCATGTGTATCTTCCAATTCCCAATTTAGAACTATCATATCATCATCCCAATTCAAAAAGTCATGCTCCAATCTATTCAAATCATACTTAATATATTGCCTCATCACTTCAGTGTCCAATGCAATATCACAAACCCGTTCAAAATGCTTTAATAGTTCCCTGTACATCATGTATTCAGAAGTCATACGTGGGTAACTTCCTAGAAAGAAACGTTTCAAGTGCGTACGAACAACATCTTTTCTCCACCTTTTCAATATATACCTCTCATTAACGTTTTTAATCCTCTTATGAGATAACACCTTAAGTATATGGCAGCATAGAATACCTCTTGTTTCAAACCACTTGCATCTGCAACATAGATATTCGCCAATAGTTGTATATTCAACCGTGAATACAAATGGATCTCTAGAGTTAAAACTCATGAACGAATAATATGCGATAATGTAATTCTCCACTCTAGCTGTTGCTCGATGGTCTTCAGGGGTGCTGATTTCACAATGGTACAGTTTCCTTAACTGTACTTGAAAAAATTTAAACACTTCACGAGTATAACATGTTTGAAGTTCTTCCTCCCATGCAAATTCAGATAAACATTTTGGTTTAAAGCACCTTGACCTATATTCAGCTTCCAATTCTTTCTCGAACTTAGCTCTTATGGCTAACTCATATTATAGCTTCAAAGTGCTTTGGTGGGTGATGAATCCATCAAAGAAAGAATGCATTCCTTCACTTCTTTGTGTGGACAACATCCCAGCCCAAAAGTGGTCAAAAGGTATACAGGAACCCATTTTTCCTTCTCCAGATAAAGCTTATAAAACCAATCCCTTCCATCTAAGTTATATTTTGCAATATAATCAGTCCATCTTCTCAAACTCAGTAACGTTAATGCTATCAAGGACTAAAGCCTTAAATTCTGCCTTTGCAATCTTACATCAAGAACTCCACTTAACTTCGTAGGCAACTTTGCGAATATGTACCATATACAATATCTATGTACCGTATTTGGAATCAATGCATTGATGGTAGCCTTAATACTATCACATTGGTTAGTCACGATAGCTAATGGACGAACATTGTTTAGAGCCCCAAGCCATGTAGAGAGCACCATTTTGTAACTTGTTATATCCTCACTAACCCCACTTGTGGGATTTTACTGGGTTGTTGTTATATCCTCACTAGACATAAGAGCACATCCCAAAAGTATGGACTGCCTATGTTGATTGACACCAACAAATTAAGCAAATGGCATATTGTATCGATCCACAAGATATGTGGTATCAAGGCATATTACATCATAGAACTCCTCATATGCAACCTTAGAGTGTGAATGAACCCATACGACATTACGAAGTCGACCAAAACTATCCACATCTACGGAGTAGTAAAATTCCCTATCTTTTTGTTGCATGTCACTAAAGAACTTGAGTAACGATTGTGCATACCCTTCTTGCAAATGAAGCTTTCTACTTTTTAAAATATAATTTCTACAGTCCTTTGGTGTACAACCCAGATTTTCAGGGCCACCAGCAAGTACTTCAGCGACTCTTATATTTTTTAAGGTCTTAAGCTAACAATATCTTTGGCTACAAGAGTTCTCTTAAGAGACTTACTAAGCGATCCGTGTCCAGTCATTGTTGATACCCAATTTTTCTCTATATATTTTTAATATGCAAAATAACTTCAAAATGGCACATATATGCATATGTAAGCATACCTAAATGTTTTATTATTTTTTCATAATTTTTAAAGGTTTTTCAAATCAATTTATTTCTATTTTTTACCCATAAAAAACTCAATGATTATTTCTAAAATTATTTTGGTAATTCATTTGTTGGACTTTTATATTTATGCTAAGATATAGCTAAGGTAATTTTTGCATGTTTTTTTACAAATTTATTTAGTATTTTAAGCTAAATTACATATAATTGCAATATTAGCCCCTTTTAGATTTAATTATTTTTTGTATTCATAAAATTAAGTCCTGTATTTTTAAATTGTTAATTATATGTAATAAATCATCTTAGTGCTTTCAATTTATTTTTAGAAAATTAATTTACTATTTTTTATAATTATAAAAGGGGAAAATTGGCTATTTAAGTAGTAGCCCAATTACATTTCAATTATAGCCTGAATCTGACTCCAATTTAAAACCAATCTCCCAGCCCAATTTCGTTTTTAAACTCGACTCCCAACCCAATTTAAATGACCCAACCCGGATTCCCCACCTAACCCCTTTAATCCTAGCCGTTGATTATTTAGATCAATAGCTACCGTCCTCACTTTTCTTTTTTAACCCTAAACGACCACTAAACCTACTTTATTTTCCACCTACCGCCGCCCTTGAATCCCTCTTCTCTCTCAACTCTCTCTGAAACTCTCATGAACCCTAGCCGGCGCCATCTAACCCCAACCTAATCCACCTCAACCCCTGCTTAATCCACGGCCTCTCATGGCCATTGGAGGTATGTATCAGGCTCCTATGGCTCCTGGATGCTGGTTTCTATGGTTTCATGGCTAGACCTCCAGGGAACCTGGCCCAGTCCTTGTTCTATTTCTGTTCGTGGCTCTTCTCCGGCCATCCACGACCTTTCTCCGGCCATTCATGGCCTTTCAAGGCAGATCCTTGACTTCTTAGTTAGATCTGAAGCTTTCAAGGCCTTTCTCACCGTTTCTGGGTTTTTTGAAACCCTAATCTTTGAGATCTTTTGATTTTTCTTTCAGATCTACCATAGATCAATGCTTACTATGATTGTCTTAAATGTTTTCTCGAAAGTTCTTCAACTTTTCTTTCAAAACGACTCTTCGTTAGGATTTTCCTTTAAAGTTTTTCAAAAAAATTTCTTCTCTGATTCTTGATGTTGCTTTATGATTTTACTATGTTCGAACTACTTGTTATGCTTTCCTTCTACTTGAGTCAGCATGTTAAAACCCTAGTTCCTTTTTTCTCATCCGAATTCTGAAACTGCATGCTTAAATGTGTACTTGACTCGATTAAAGGTTCCTTGTTTCAGACTCTCTTTTCTTTATGTGACATCTGATTCTGAGCTTTACTATCTTCTTAACTCGACTATTGTTGAAATACTAACTTCTCAAAAGGTTTCCTCACCTGTTACTGTGAGACCTTTACTTGTCTTTGACTCTCTTCTTCGGTTTGGCTAATATGTGTGAGCCTGGACTATCTAACTTTGATCACTACTGAATCCTATGCTTATTTCTACTACTATTGTATGTTGTTTCTTTTTCCAATGTGCTTGGCCTCGCATGTCTGATGCTTCTGTTCACTCTATCTATATACTGATTGATCTTCCTTGATTGATCTTGATATTGAGACTGATTGCAAAAAGTTTTCTTACAAGCCCTAATTTCTACTCGCTTGTTTAAATTAATTGATTCCTTTCCCTTTACTGCGATATTTTACCTTGCTGAATCCTTTTCAAAATAAGCCTCTTTGTACTTAGACTTGATTGTTTACTGCATGCTTTTACTACCCTTTTTATGGCAATAATCAATTTGTCCCCAAACTGATTTTCTTTCCTTAATTGAAACCTGTTAGTACCCGTTAAGCCATGATTCCTCAATTAAAGGGAATCACTTAGGTTAATTGATTCTGACTTGTGATTGTTTCCATGTTTGTGTTAAGACTTTACTTATTACCTTACTTTCACTCGTTTTCGAAAGCTATAAATACCCACCCTCCTCTACTTTCAAACGGGGGAGGGGGGGACCATCTGAGTTCAGAACACACACTTCACTTAAAACTTTCTCTTTTCTCTATTACTACTTGTGCTACTGCTTTGTCTAGCCGGTTGAAAGCCAGGGCTAGGCTGTGGAAATTTGCTTACTTTTCCTTTCTGCACTTTGCTTCTTTACTGGTATGTCCTAATTAATTTTCAAGCATCAACAACAACATGTTTCTGTAATTGTTCCAACTTCTCTCATGTTTGTCCACTTCTGCTTATGTTTCTGCAATCAAGTTACATTACTAGCATGTTGAAATGTGTCCCCTTCCCCTTTTAGATTAATGCTCTCCTATGTGTATGAATCCCAAACCCCACATCCCCTCTTTGTGTTTGTGTTCTCTGGCTGGTTTGTGGGCATGCCAGCATCATCTATTACTGTGCATGTTCAAACCTGACCCTTCCTAGGGTCATATGCTTCATGCAATGTATTCCCAAAACCCCTGACCCCTTTGTGTAACTACTGATTCTGTGTAGTTTAAGTTTTACTATTAATGTTTTCAAATCACCCTTACCCTTTACTATTCTCAACCTGGTTTTAAATAAATCTCTGTTTTTGCACTTCCACTATACTCTTAGAACCTAGGTTCTGCCCTTCTTGTGTGAGCCTTGCCTTGGGACCCTTGAGCTCCCTATGAACTTGGACACATAAGGGTTGGCCCTTCCACACTGCACTCATCTCTATATGGTTACGCAAACCTGGGTGTAAGCACTGCCCGGGGTCCCTTGAGACTCTTAGGGAACTTTGACACACCCAGGTCTGAGAAAGGTTTTGAAATAAGTGGCATTTGAGGTGGTTTATTCCATAACACAGAGAGGAAGTCAGAATCAGGCTTCCCATTGTTGTAACTTCTTATTTTACACTTTTCTGATGTAATTCAGTATTTGGTGTGTAATAATTTGTAATAAATATTGGGGTTGGCTAGTAAAAAGGGACGGGGTAATCATATATGTTTTAGCTATTAGGAGGGTAGATAACATGCCTATAGGGTCTGTTTTCAAATTCTGCATGTTTTACTTCCACACTTAGATATCCTGCCTATAGGATCTGTTAATAAATTTCTGCATGTTTTTACCTCTACGCTTAGATAATCCACCTATAGGATCTGATTAATAAAGTTCCGCATGTTTACCTCCACACTTAGAAATCATGCCTATAGGAATTTCGTTGTAAATCCTGCCTGCTTCATTTCATGTTCAGTTAGATATCATGCATATAAGACCAAATCAGCCTTTAATACTAGATACCATGTCTGTAGGGATTAAAATCAGCAACAATAGAGATTATGTCTATAGGATCTGAAGCCGGTTTAGTTAAAAATCAGTTTGACTCGTACTGTTTTGAATCAGTTTAAACAATTTACTCCTTTCATTAATGCGGTTTAGAAAGCATGCCTATAGGATCTAAATTGCTCATTTAAAACTGTTACTGCTTTGCCATTTTGAATCAGTAATAGATATCATGCTTTTAGGGTATCATCAATACACACTTAGGCAAGCCTTAGGTAATAATGATAAAACTGAATCCTCCTTTGTTAATTAGCAACTGCTACAACCAGCAGGCAGGCCTGATTCGGACTTCTTATCTGAGTTACGTAATAAATTGGTCTGCTTCAACAACTAAAACTCCCCTGTCTTAGTACTTTAAATACTGACCCTAAATGTGTTTAAGTCATGCTATTTATGTGCTTTACTTGAGGAGGTATATATGAGCCTCTTAGTTGTTTACATGTTTCCCCTAATATGCAGTCCTATGTGTTTTTAATGTCGCCTTAGTCTTTTTTTACCTTTAAAACCCAAGAGTCAGCCTAAAATCCTCCCTCTTATAGGAATAGTAGTCCTAAGCTCCTCCGGGACTGATAGGAATGGGACGGGTAATAGCATGCAATAGAGGTCGAGACCAACCCGCGCTTTAATACCTTAACGGGGTGGGAAGGGTAGATATGGATATGATGACCGGTGCGCTAATACCACGTGTAGCCCCTCTTCTGAGGAGTGATTACCGGGTATTGCATTGATGTGATCCATATTACAAATAAACCTAGGAC
>NW_017675097.1:62648-76114 GCF_001879085.1 Nicotiana attenuata
CTAACCTTATTTGCCTTGAAGAAATATGAGGCACGAAGTCCCCAGATTCGGCATGGTCACCAACATCCACCCAAGGTTGCTAAGCTGGTGGAAAGATTTGCACTCTAGTGATCAAAATCTCGTCAGAAAATATCTGGGAAATCTACCATCCCTCCTGGAAATCCAACCCAATAACATGATCATAGAAGCTGCCACATTGTTTTGGGATTGTGAAAGGGTCGTATTCCGCTTTGGGGGTATTGAAATAACACCTTTGCTGGAGGAGATAGGAGGACTGGCTGGCTTAGTAAGGGAAACTACGGGCTTGCTAATGCCTGAGAATCGCAAAGGTAGAGGCTTCTTTAAAATAATGGGTTTGAAGAAGAATCCGGAATTGACATGCTTGAAGGATTCATACATCCCTTTTGACTACTTGTACGAAAGGTACGGTCACGGAAAATCTTACCGCACCTACTCTGGCGAGTTCTCCATCACATCCTTGGGACACGTCCACCGCAGGGTTTTCATCTTCATATTTTGCTTCCTGGGTCTGATTGTATTTCCAATGAAGAAAGGTAGAATTCATACTAGGTTGGCTATGGTAACCAAAACCCTAATGGAGGGGATTGGTGGGCACGCATGCAGCATTGTACCTACGATTATTACAGACATATACCGAGCCTTAGGGAAGTGTCAACAAGAAGCAAAATACTTCGAAGGCTACAATCTGCTGCTTCAACTTTGGCTCATAGAGCATCTCCAAAAGGGCAAATATCGACAAGAAATTTGGCGTAGGGATTTGGATGATCACATCGCTTTCCATCATCCAAAGCAAATGAATTACATCCCCGACATGTTCACTCAGCCTGAGGATGCTAAAGGATGGGTTGAGTTATTTGATAATCTGACCGAGGAACAAGTTCTGTGGATGTTCAAATGGTTTCCGACAGAGAAGTTCATCGCCCGATCCAGAGATGCACCTTTCCTGATACTAATTGGTCTCAGGGGAACCTACCCTTACATCCCTCTGCGAGTTATGAGGCAAGCTGGTAGGAAGCAAGTCGTACCCAGGGTCGACAATATGAGTCACTTTCGAGCTGACTTCCAAGGCGATGATAGTCCCTACAAGTGCCAAGCCCAACACATGTGACATAGCAAGATCGTGATGGGGAAAGACACCATAGATCCAGACAGATACCACGCCAATTGTACTCCTTTCTATTCCAGTTGGTTGGAAGACAATCATGATGGTTTGGGCCAACCAGGGTTTGTTCGAGGCCATATGATTATAGACGAAAAGGCTAAAGCGCAAGTCAAGTACAACCAGTTGCGCAAAAGGATCCGCGAGTGCGAACGTGAACATCGCGAAATACAAGAGTCCAACCAAAAGCTGATCGAGGAATGGAAAGATATGGCTGCCAACGCCAACAAAAGATTAGGATACTTGGAGCGAGGCATAGTGGAACTAGAAAGAAAGTTTCTCAAAAGGGTTGAAGATTGCCAAGAGGCTAAAGGGGCTGAAGGCGGATATCTAGCCAGGGCATACCTGTTGCTGGGACTTCGCGAGTTGGGGAAGCTGTTCGAAGGAGCCAAGGATGCCGAATCTGGGGAAGGTCCTTCTGGGACCAAGCAGATAGGAATTTATCTTTTTCGCTTGGAATGTAACAAGGCCAGTGGCCATTAGTAACTTTTATTTCCTATTTATTTAATGTCGATTTGGGATTCGTCTTATCTTTATCAATGAAATGAGGCATTTAGCATTCCAAGTTCTCCAAATCAACTTGTCGCTAGGCCCACCTCGGGCACAACGAGGTTCCCAAATTAGGACACGATTTACATTCCTGCACTACGTGTTTAAATATTGTAACACTTTTTATGATCCTCGCTAACTTGTTTGCCTTTTTGTTTTATTTTTGTTTTTGTTTGTTATTCCCCTCCCCAAAGGTTAGTTCGTGCACTTTGGCAACATCATCTTATTTCACGAGATCCAAGGGCCCTCCACCCACTCCTCCTCTTAGTCCTGTTAAGAACAAGAACAAAGGCAAAATGGAAGATTTGAAAATCAGGAAAGAGAACACAACAGTAGAGGCCACTGACGGCATGGTATTCGGATTCCTAATGAAAATGTGTCACAACTTGAGCAAAAATTGTTGAAGTTTCAAGAAGAGCTCGATCAGGTTCGGAATCTGGCCAACCTATCCTTCTCCCTCAGCACCCCAGATACCAACTTCCCTAACGTTCAAAATCCCACACCTCCTCAAAAACAACCAAATCATTCCACTGCTCCAACAAAGAACCAATGCAACACTTGCCATACTCCAAACAACATTCCACTACTCATCCCAGAACCACAAAACTCCGCAAATGACCATTTCCACGCCCACACACCAGGCCACCACAACAATCCCATCTACGTGGAGACCATGCCACCCTTCACCCAACCCATATCTTGCACCCCTGAGTCCGATAAAAAGGATCTACTCATCAGAAACTTGGCTGAAGAGCTTAAGAAACTAACTAGCCGAATCCAAGACGTCGAGGGAAGTAAAGGGATCGAAGGGTTGAACTATGACGATCTCTGCATACAACCAGATGTCGAACTACCGGAGGGGTACAAACCTCCCAAGTTCGAGATGTTTGACGGTGCAGGTGATCCAAGGGTCCATCTGAGAACATACTGCGACAAGCTGGTCGGGGTAGGAAAAGACGAAAGGATCCGCATGAAGCTATTCATGAGGAGTCTGAAAGGAGATGCACTACCTTGGTATATCAGCCAAGATCCTAAGAAGTGGTCGAGCTGGGTAGGTATGGCATCTGATTTTATGGACAGGTTCAGGTTTAACACAGAAAACGCACCAGACGTGTTCTATATCCAGAATCTAAAGAAGAAGCCCACGGAGACATTTCGCGAGTATGATACTCGCTGGAGGTCCGAAGCTGCTAAGGTCAGACCCGCCTTAGAAGAAGAACAAATGAACAAGTTCTTTGTCCGGGCTGAAGACCCGTAATACTATGAACGATTGATGGTGATTGAGAATCATAAGTTTTCAGACATCTGTTGATACCCAATTTTTCCCAAACTATTTTCAAACTCGCATATATGTCTTCAAAATCCCTTTTTATAATAATAATATTTTTCTCATAATTTTCCGTATTTTTATCAAATTATTTCCTGTTTATTTAATAATTTATGTTCCATAATTATGCATAAATGACGTCAAAATAATTTCAAAATGTTTAGTACTCGATATATCCCATTAGAATTCGATTATTTTCCAAATTAGCCAATATTGGCATTATTTAGCTAATTTTAGAAATTTTTGCAATAACAACATAAATATACATTTCTATCGTTTTAAAATCCATAGCGGACCATTTTATATTCTTATACTAGATAATCATCTCAATTTCAATTATTTGGTCTTAATTTCATTTATTAGCTATTTTAACTAATTAATTATTTTATTTAAAATGGGTATTTAACATTTGGCCTATTTCCTATTTAAAACCTAGCCAATTTTAACCCCAACCCATCAGATTTAATTAAACCCAATTAACCCAAGACCCAACCAAATCCGCCCCAGCCCAACCCCCACTCGATCTGAGCCGTTGATCAAACAAGATCAACGGTCCAGATAATTCTTACGATAATTAAACCCTCCCCAACTACCCCCCTGACCCCTCACTTTCGAGACCGGTCTCTCTCTCTCTATCCGTCTCTTCCTCTCCTCCTTCTCTCTAGAACCTTCTGGTTCTTCTTCTCCGATGGCCTTCACCATCCCTCCGGCCGCCTCCAGCCTCGCCCCTTTCAACCACCAGCCGCCTTGAAGCCTTATCTCATCGGTTCCCTTCGTCCCTGAGACCCCATGAGTCTTCACCATGCCAGACGGTCACTGAAGCTTTGCCTGGGGTTGTTTCCAGCCTTTCTCCGATTGGTTTTAGCTCGATGGTGCTATAAACACCATTATTCCTAAGCTTCACAGCCAGGTTCTCTTACTTCTCTCTCTGGTTTCTTATGAAACCATAATCTCGACCCAAAACTCTTAAATCTCTGTAATTTAATGATTTTCAACTCATACCTTTATGTTTTGAACTATTCTCTACTCGATCTTTACGATTATTCAAGTTTTAAACATTTTTGTTCCCTTTTGAAAATAGGGTTTCTTAACCCCTTTTCGAAAATACTTTATCTTCTGATTTTAAGCACTAATCTATGATTCTCAGTACGATTTCTAAACCATTTTGCTTAAGTCTCATTATTCTGATGAAACCCTGGCTTTAGGGTTTATATTCGTATTATTTTGTCGCGTTTGCTTGCCTGTGTGTTCTTCTGGATTCTTCTCTGAGTTCTGTGCTATTTGCTTTAATTTTGTTGCTAGTGTTTCAGTCCCCTACTGTTGTGTGTTCTCTGCTTAGGGTTTCTCTGATATTGTTCAATATGGGCTATGTATCGTTTAATAAACTTGACTATTCGTCCTATTGATTGTTTACATGGTGATTTTATACTGATTCTTACAAGTTCGCTTTAAGACTGTGATACTTGCCTTAAAAATTGTGATTTTGCGTATTTTCCTTATAATTTGGTATTGATTTCGAATTGCTTCCTTAATTTGTGTGATACCTTCCTCAATTAATACTGATCCCCTAGGTTTTCAATCTCGTTCACTATTTTGTGACTATTTTCCAGAATTAAAGTAGTATTCTGCCCTATATATGTGCACAAATATGTTGTTGATTTGTCTGACATATTTCCCTAATTAAGTATCATATACCTAGTCTTTATTGTATACCTTATGCTATTCTGTTTCCTTATGTGATCATACTATGCCTTATGATTTCTTTCCTTTTAAATAATTGCTTATTACCGTTTGACTTTGATTCCTTAATTAAAGGGGAGTTCTTATGCTGATTTGATTATGATTGATACCCAGTTCCATAATTATTGTTGAATTATTGATTGTTACCTTGTTTGTTTACTCGTCTTCAGTACTATAAGTACCCCCATTCTCTTTTGCATTACACACTGATACATTGCACATCACAAACACACACAGCAATAAACATTGCTCTCTCTCTTGTGCTGTTTCTCTCTTTTTCTCTCTTGCTCAACTGTTGTTCCCTACTCTTGACTATTATTAGCCGGCTGAAAAGCCAAGGCTAATATTGTGCTCATATTTGGCTCTTGCATTCTGCTGTGCTCCCTTATTGCTGGTATGTCCTGACTAATTTCAAAGTTCCAAACCAATGTGGTTGTTACTACTTCAGTATGTTATATTCTTAATTGTTTTCTACCTATGCTTCTACTGTGCAACATGTAGTTGACCCCCCGTTTGCTTGTTGATACTTGCCATGCTTATCTCTTTACACGTTTATGATTAAGTCAATACTTGTTATGAGCCTTGCCTATTTCTGTGTACATTTGTTAGGCTATTTCTTTCCCTTGTTCAAGTATCATGTGTCCCCGATCCCCCTGCACCCTTTATCTGTTATTACTACTTATGACTTGCATGCTTATGACTATTGTTTACTCCTAATCTTGCCTGTTATAACTACATTCTGTTACTGCCTACTATTATGTCTAAATTCGACCATTTCTAGGTCCCCTAAATCTCTTTGATTTTGTGTACTCATGCTTAGTGAGTTTGCATAAGTCTCTGTGTCTCTTGATGTTATTATGTGATCTATTTGTCCCCTTTGCCCATTATCCTTGTATGCAACTCTATACTATTGAAACTTTGATCAGTGCTTCGGTTTGATTCAAGTTAATGTTTCGAAAACAGCTCTCCAATTTTTTGTAAACTCTTTAAACTACAAACTTTCCTCTCCTTCCTGCACTTCACACTACTCTTAGAAATTAGGTCCTACCCCCTTCGTGTAAGCACTGCCTTGAGTACCCCTGAGTACTCGTTGAACTTTGACACATAAGGATGGTAATTCCACACTGCACCTGTCCAACATTTTGGCAATTTGCTTGTTTGCTGGTATTGGCCAGGGACCCACTGAGGGCCCTAGGGAGCTTTGCCGCGCCCCGGCCATATTAAGGCTGTGAAACTCGAAAGGAGTGAGGTTGGAAGAATGGGCCTGATTGAAGGCTCCCTATAGAATAACTTCTTTTTTATTTTATTACTATAATTCAGCTATCATTGATTTGTAATAATTTGTAAACGAATGATTGGGGTTGGATAGTGAATATGGGGGGTTATGCATGCCTAGTTTAAGTAATGGGTAGAAAACATGCTTATAGGACTTTATTTACTTATCTGCGCAATAGATAACCTGTATAGGACATGCATCTCATACATTAGAAATCCTGCTCTAGGTTCTTTACTTTCAGCCTGTTATTATACTCATTTCGTAACCATGATCAGTTAACAACAAGAAAATAAATTGTTATAAGGCTATTGCTGCATTCTCATAATCATTAGCATTTAGAAATCATGTTTTAGGTACTCCTATGTGCATTAGATATCCTGTTGTTTAGGGTTTTATACTTGTCTGAGTTGCAATTGTTAAACGCCTGATTAGCATGAATCCCACAAAATCTGGTTAAACTGTTCGAAACGTCTTTGTAAGTGTATCCCTCTTAAAACTGAAAAACCAAAATATGCATGTTCACCCTTTAAGATAATTAGGCAATGTATACGACGGCTAGGCAAACTTTAGGCCTAATGCGTATAAAAAAAACTCAATTAATCATGTTTTAACCGGTTTAGGACCAATCAGCCTCTTTTAATATTTTGAACTCTGCTGCTCCCATTCTTGTTTNTGAAATTGGATTTAAATAACAGCCAAATTTGGCTTTCAATATAACCAAATTGGACCCCTTTCCAGCCTAATTTCACAACCAAACCACCCGACCCAGATCCTATACACGTCTACCCGACCCAAGCCATCCTAAATCCTGGTCGTCGATGTCTTAGATCAACGGCCCTCGTTCAACCTTTCCTTAAGTAATGGGTAGAAAACATGCTTATAGGACTTTATTTACTTATCTGCGCAATAGATAACCTGTATAGGACATGCATCTCATACATTAGAAATCCTGCTCTAGGTTCTTTACTTTCAGCCTGTTATTATACTCATTTCGTAACCATGATCAGTTAACAACAAGAAAATAAATTGTTATAAGGCTATTGCTGCATTCTCATAATCATTAGCATTTAGAAATCATGTTTTAGGTACTCCTATGTGCATTAGATATCCTGTTGTTTAGGGTTTTATACTTGTCTGAGTTGCAATTGTTAAACGCCTGATTAGCATGCTTAATCTAATAATCCCACAAAATATGGTTAAACTGTTTGAAACGTCTTTGTAAGTGTATCCCTCTTAAAACTGAAAAACCAAAATATGCATGTTCACCCTTTAAGATAATTAGGCAACGTATACGACGCCTACGCAAAATTTAGGCCTAATGCATATAAAAAAATCAATTAATCATGTTTTACCGATTTAGGACCAATCAGCCTCTTTTAATATTTTGAACTCTGCTGCGCCTATTCTTGTTTTGCCTCTCTGAAGTTCACTCTGCTTTTAAAACTCCCGCTCTATCTTAAAACAATCTTGAAATTGTGCATCTATTTACTCTCACTGATTTTCTGATTCTTGTTCTATTATGTATTCAACTACTGGGTTACCACTCTCTGCCCAGAATCGTGCTATTTTGAATACTTGTCCTGCATCTCGTTAAGCTACTGTATCTTCAAGTCACTTCTCTTCGAATCACCACATTATTTTTAAAACCCATGCTTTAACGATTTTTATCTATATTTTACTAAACTCTAAACTGATGTATACTTCTAAATCCTACTGCCGTCTTTAAACTGTTGTATTTCTGAAAATCGAACATTCTTCAAATCACTCAGTCTTAACTGAACCTTCTGCTTTCACTGCTAAGTTGCCAAAATATGTCTTCTTGAAACCTACTGTTTTAACTTCAACATTCCTATTTTTAAACTCCCATCTTTGAGACCTTAAATGTGTTTGAGACGTGCTAATTACGTGTTTACTTGTGGAGGGATCTGTGAGTCTTTATTTGTCTTTATGTGTCCCCTTATGTTCTGTCCTATTTGTTATGTATGTCGCTTAGCACATTATCCTTTAAACCTAAGGGTTCAGCCTAGTCCTTACCTTGTAGGAACAATAGTCCCAAATACCCTCCAGGACTTATAGGATGGGACGGGTAATAGCACGCAATAAGCATTCGTTACCAACCCATGCATTTTTAAATAACCTTTACGGGGTGGGAAGGGTAGAATATGGATATGATGACCGGTGCGCTAATATCACGTGTAGCCCCTCTTTTGAGGAGTGATTACCGGGTATTGCATTGATGTGATCCATATTAATCATAAACCTAGGACCCCCCTCCCTTTTATTTGCTTTCATCTGTTTCTTGTAGAATTGTTTAAATCTTTCATAAAATTTCTGCCCTCTTTACCTTTTCTCAAGTTTCGACCTACTTGTAATGTTGTATGTGAACCCCTTCTATTTGAGCCCTTAATTGCTTACTTGATTATGTGAAGTCACAATTATAACATGGCCGGGAACCACACTAGTGAATCTTGAGGGGTGCCTAACACCTTCCCCTCGAGATAATTTCTAGCCCTTACCTAAACTCTGGTTCTTCACACTCAAACCCTTCTTAGTGTCCTAATGCACTTTAATTATTAGGTGGCGACTCTTCAAACTCCAAAACCCAATTCCCAAAAAGGAAAAGAGTTTGCCCGCCCAAATGTCGTAAACCCGATTTCGCCTTTAGAAAAAGGGGGCATCGACAGCATGGCGATTCTGCTGGGGAATTCTTTAACGCTTTTACCATTTCATGCTATTTGTGACTTCATGCTTCTTTACATGTCTTTACTTGTTTATAAGTATTTATTCTTTCTTCTATTGCGAAACTAACTTGGTTCTTTGTTTCTTTTCTTTAATGCTTTCTTTTATCGCTTTCCTTCAATATTGTTGTAAAAACTACAATTATTGTAACCATTATTTTATGAACGTGAAAGTACATGACAATTTGTTAATTATTGTATTGCATTTTTTTTCGACATCATATTCCACTCGTGCCAAACAAAAGACCTTAGCAACGCTTATAATGAGTGGTTGCACTCTTCCGATATTATCACCCCCTAAATTCGGCAAAGGCATATTTGCGGTAAAACCAGTCGATCAACTGTGTAGTCGACGGTTCTGCGCCTTTTCCTCTTGAGTTGTCCGCTTAAGGGTACCAGTCTAAAACCCCATAGAAACCCTACTCTATTTAATTGTGCATGCATCATGGTCAAACCTAGCCGAGTCAGTTATGTTGTCCGCATAATGACTCTTTAAGATAGCCTTGTCCAAAGTCCACTGGGTTTCCTTGAAACCCAAACGGACCTTACCACGTTCTGTGCATTCATTTGGAGAACTAAATGCTTCTTATGCTAATTATTGATGTTAAATAGTCGAGTCCGGTGGGGGAAAAGGGCCTAACCTTTTGTCTTGCAGAAATGAGGCACGAGGTCCCCAGATTCGGCATGGTCACCCACATTCACCCCAAATTGCTAAGCTGGTGGAAGGATCTTTATTCCAGCGATCAGACTTTTGTCCGGAAGTATCTAGGAAACCTGCTTTCTCTCCTAGACATTCAACCCAACAACAAAATCATAGAAGCTGCAACTCTGTTTTGGGACTGTGATAGGTCGGTATTCCGCTTTGGAGACATTGAGATGACAACTCTGTTTTGGGACTATCATGACTGGTTTATGCCCAACATGTTCGCCCAACCAGAGAATGCTAGAGAGTGGGTCGAGCTCTTCGACAATCTTACTGAAGACCGGGTGCAATGGATGTTTGAGTGGTTCCCTACTGAAGAATTCATCATACGGTCTAGGGATGCTCTATTTCTGATACTGATCGGTTTAAGAGGGACCTACCCATATGTCCCTATCCGGGTTATGAGACAGGCTGGTAGGAAGTAGATTATACCAAGGATCGACAAGATGAGTCACTTCCGGGCTGACTTCCAGAACGACGATAGTCCGCACAGGTGCAAGGCTCAGCATATGTGGCATAACAAAATTATCTTGGGAAGAGACACCATCGAGCCAGATCGCTACCATGCTGGTTGTACTCCACACTATCTAGGCTGGCTGGAGGACAATCACAACGATTTGGGTCAGCCCGGATTTGTTCGAGGTCACAAGATTATTGATGAAAAGGCTGAAGCACAGGTAAAGTACAACCAACTGCGCAAGAGGATGCAGGAATGTGAAAATGAGCACCGTGAAATACAAGAAGCCAATCAAAAGCTAATTGGAGAATGGAAAGATATGGCTCTCAGCGCCAACAAACGACTGATCTATTTGGAGCGGGGCATAGTGGAGCTGGAAAAGAAGTTCCTGAAAAGGATTGAAGATTGCCGGGTTGCTGAAGGAAATGAAGGCGGACATCTGGCGAGGGCCTACTTGTTGCTAGGATTGCGTGAGCTGGGAGAACTGTACGAGGGAGCCAACAATGTCGAGTCTGGGGAAGGTCCTTCTGGGACCAAGTAAATAGGAGTTTATTTTTGCTTTACAAATGTAATAAGGCCTATCGCCATGATAAGTTAGGATTTTAACGTGTTTTATGCCCATACTTGCCTACGCTTTTGTTTTAAAATTGCTACAAAATAGTCCCAAAACGCTCACAAGTTGTACTTGATTGCAGGTTTGATCGACAAAGCGACAAAAATCAAGTATCGGCTCAGAAAGGAGTGAAACCTGCTCAAGTGTCAAAGACCAAGGAAGTTGAGGAAAAGAGGCCCTAGTGCGGACCGCGCAACTGTGAACGTGGCCGCACTAGGAGGTTCAGAGAATGGAAAAATCCAAGGGGAGGCTACGCGGCCGCGGTCCGCGGTCAGGCTCCGCGGCCGCGCTACACTTTTACGCGGTCCGCGGAGCAGAGATTCAGAGAGCCTAGATTTGACCCTTTCCAAGCAATGCGGCCCGCGCTCAATTTTGTGCGGTCGCGCCAATTTCCACCGCAGCCGCGCTACATTTTTACGCGGTCCGCGGTCCCCAACTTCAGAGAAGCAGAACCCAAGAGTTCAAGAGCCAGTGCGGCCGCCGTCATGCTTGCGCGGTCCGCGCTGACCCCGCAGGGGTATTTTTGTCCAAATTTTCCAGCCCAGTATAAATAGACACCATTTTTAGGTCAAGTTTTATATTTCTGAAGCTGCTGAGCTCGTGAGAATGAATAGTTTAGCCATTTTTGGCACTTTTGCTCTTCAATATTGTATTTTCTTTCTAGCAATTAATTAATATGTTTACTTCTTCATCTATTTCTTTAATTTTTGCATCTAGCATGAGTAGCTAAACTCACTAGCTAGGGTTGTGGCTCAACCCTAGTGTGGGTAATTGATGGGTGTTGCCATCTAAGGTTAGATTGATATTGGGTGTTTGCTATTTGGGTTAATTTTAGGTTTTAATTAAGGATTGGTGGTTGCAAACACTGATTCTAGCTTGGTGGGTCTAACTTTTCTTGAGAAAGGGAGTCTATGACCCCAAAATTAACCCAACAAGGAATTGGGATGGACCCATGATAAATGGTAGTCCCAATTAACGGGTTAAATCTCGAGAGAGTAATCACCCTACTTGAACCCTAGTTGCTTGGTCTAATTGGCCTACCCGATTGGTCTCGAGAGAGTCAATTGGGCAAAATCACTCTCTCTACCGAGAGGTGTGAGAGTGGGTACAATTGTGCAACGGTTATAGCATAAGCCCCAAATATGTCAATCTATCCTTAGTAGCATCTACCCGTTAGTTAACCACCTAGGTAATGCCACGACCCTAGTGCCTTTCTCTATATTAATTACAACTTAGCAATATTCCCGTAGCATAATTTAGTTTCAATCATTAGCTTTATAAAGGTAGATATAAAAATCAAAATCAAAGATGTTTGAAGTGATATTGGAAGCACAACCGCAATTCTAGACTAAGCAGACATTACAACTCCACTACTAGCTCCCTGTGGAAATTTGATCCCGAACCACTATTCGGGTAAAAGCTATTGCGACCCGCTTTTCCTACCTTAGTGTAGTGTTGAATCGGCAGCGATCAACTTTTTGGCGCCGTTGCCGAGGAGCTTACGGTGTTGACTATCTGTTTAGCTCGTTGTGTGTTTTGCTTCTCTTTCCTTCTTGTTTACTAATTTTGTTTGTGTCGATCATTCAGGTACTATGGCTCTCAATGCAAACGACCCTCTTGGAAATGTGAATACGGGGGAGGAGGTAGAGGATATTGGAGATGAAGAGGTGCCTCTTGTACCTCCAGTACCACGAAGAGGCCGCCAGGCCAATGTAAATGACAACGTTCCAGACCCTCCTCCGCCACCTCCAAGAGCGGTCCCTCGGGTGCTCCCAAATCAAGGATATGCGAGTGCCATTGTTCCTCCCCGAATCCGGGCGGGGAACTTTCAAATCACAAATGTTATGTTGACCTTGCTCGAGCAAAGAGGGTATTTTACGGGCGCCTCTGATCAAAATGCATACAAGCACTTGAAGGGGTTCGTAGATACATGCTGGGGCAGCAAGCAAACAAACGTGTCAGAGGATGCGTTGAGATTGAGGCTTTTCCCGTTCTCTCTTCGGGGTAAAGCGTTGGATTGGTTAGAAAGGCTTCCCAATCATTCTATCACCACATGGGATGAATTGGCGGACAAATTTATTGCCAAGTTCTTTTCTCCAAGTCATATGGCGGCTCTTCGGGATGAGATTCTAGCTTTCAAGCAAATGCCAACGGAACCTTTGCACGAGATATGGGAAAGATATAGAACAATGGTGAAGGAGTGCCCTAATAACGACATGACCGAGGCGATGATACAACAAACTTTTTATCGGGGCATCAACACCACAAATCAGTGCATTGTGAACCAATTGGCCGGAGGGAACTTTATGAAACTTTCTTACCAAGAGGCATGTGATGTACTTGATGAAATGGCCGACACGTCTTCAGCATGGCAAAGCCGAGCAAATGTGCCCCAAGGTGACCCCACGGTCATCCATTTGCACAAGGAATTGAACGATCATGGCCAAGCTATTGCCGAGCTTACAACAACTATGAATCAATTGGCGAAGGCGCAATTGCAACAAGTCCAAAACCCGCGCCAAGTCAATGCAATGGAAAGTGTTTCTATGTTAAAAAGGAGGCAAAGAGGGCAACAACAACCTCAAGGTAATGGTGAGCAATTTGACAACAACAATGATGGTGGTGGTTATTCGAATGAGTGCTATGATGATCAAAGTGAGGAATGTCAATATGTCAATAACTACCAAGGAAATAGAGGAAATCAAGGGAATCAACAATGGCATCCCCAAAGCAATTGGGGCAATCAACAAGGCGGCGGTAATTGGAATAACAATAACCAACAACAAGGCGGTAACAATTGGAACAACAAAAATCAGAACAACAATTAGGGTAATCAAGGTAACAATCAAAGCAATTGGAACGGGAACAACAATAATTGGAGCA